>NW_023270320.1:19611020-19616108 GCF_011800145.1 Mirounga leonina | reverse complement strand
GAAGAAGAAGAAGAAGAAGAAGAAGAAGAAGAAGAAGAAGAAGAAGAGAAGAAGAAGAGGAAGAAGAAAGGAAGGAAGGAAGGAAGGAAGAAGGAAGGAAGAAGGAAGGAAGGAAGGAAGGAAGGAAGGAAAGAAGGAAGGAAGGAAGAAGAAGAAGAAGAAGAAGAAAAAGAAGGAGGAGGAGGAGGAGAAGAAGAAGAAGAAGAAGAAGAAGAAGAAGAAGAAGAAGAAGAAGAAGAAGAAGAAGAAGAAGAAAAAGAAGGAGGAGGAGGAGAAGAAGAAGAGGAGGAAGAAAAAATAATCAGTTTTAAGTGCCATGTTCTTATTTGGTTCAAAAAGAGCTGAATAAAACTGCTGAAGCTTGAGTTGCTTTAGTACAAAAATAGACTTTGGTATTTGATACCATCACCTAGGAACTATGCATCTTATGTGAGTGATTTCTCTAACCATGAGAACAAAAGTGTATTAGATACCTATTGATGTGTAACAAATTACTTCCAATCTTAGCAACTTAAAAAAATAAACACTTATTTTTTCATAATTTCTGTGGGTGAGGAATCTGCATATGGTTTCATTGTGTGTCTGTAGCTCAGGTTCTCTCACAAGGCTGAAATCAAATTGGTGGCCATGGCTATTGTCATTTCAAGACCCAACTGGTGGAAGATTGTTTTCAAGATGATTCACCTGGGGGGGCCCTGGTTGGCTCAGTTGGTAGAGCATGCAACTCTTCATCCTCAGGGTTATGAGTTTGAGCACCACACTGGGTGTAGAGATTACTTAAAAATAAAAATCTTAAAAAAAAAAAAAAGATTCACCTGGTTCTTGTTGGGCCTCAGGCGATCCATTTGCGAGGTTGCTCACATGGTTGCTGGTAGACATCAGGTCTTTGCTGGCCATCAGCTGGGAGCCTTCCTCAGTTCATTTCTTGTCATACAGGCTTCTGCATAGGACAGCTAAAAATATGGCAGCTGGCTTCCTTCTGAACAAGCAATTAAGAGAGTAAGAGAGATCACCTAAGACAGAAGCAAAAGCCTAATCTCAGAAATGATGTCCCATCATTTCTGCTGTTTTCTATTCATTAGATGTGAGTCACTAGGTTCAGCCTACAGTCAAGGGAGATTACACTCAAGGGAGAGTGATACTAAGAAGTGGGATCATTGAGAGTCATTTTAGAGGCTACCTATTGTAGTCTGGCTTTGCTTTTTAATTTCTTTAAAAAAAAGTCACACCCTCCAAAATCCCAGTAAGTGGTCATGTAGCTCACAGAATAATCCTCTGTTTTATTTACCCTATGTTTTTTGTTTTCTGTATTTATCATGATGAACATGCATTATTTCTTATTTATAAAAAATGAGGACACTTAAAACACAAGATATTGCAGAATATGGGAAAACTGTGCTCATTAAATGTATGAAAGGTAACACAAAATCTCCTCAAAACCCTTCTTTTCTTATGAAATTTATGACAGTAGAGAAAAATAGTGCTATACTTAAAAAGCCTGTATGTAACAGCAAATAGCCAAAGTCAAAGCGGTCCTGCTCTTCAGAGAGTGTCTTTCCAGGGAATATACTGGAGTTGGAATTTTACATTAAATAAAATTGACTTTTCATAATTTATCCTGTTTGAATGACCCTAGCAATATTTTTATATTGAAAATGCTAGATTATGTAAGATACACAGTTAATTCTGTTCATATCTACATTTGAAGAATAATTAAGATATATAAAATCAGACAATCAGAAATTTTGAGGAGGTTCTTTAGTGAATAGTTGTGTATTTGTTCCCATGAGTAGACAGATCTATAGTAGTGTGCAGAATTAGTAAAGGAAGGAACTCTATGATCTGTTTTCAATATTTCAAAATCACTAATGGAAATTGCACATTTACTCTGATAGGGCTGCGTAGACTATTAGTTTCTTTACTTTGCCCATAGTCATCCATTTAAATATAAAAATTATCACAATCAGAGGCTGTCATAAATTTGTGTATGTGTGTATGTGTGTGTATTCATTAATAGAAGTGGTCAAATAAATTATTATTTAATAAATTCAGTTTCACAAACAACATACTTAAATATTGGGAGTTTTAAAACATTGTGAAAATCAACTAGCTCAACTTCTGCATTTTACAAATGAAGAAAATTTGACCTAGAAATAAAAGTGGCCTCTTGCAAGGCAGAGCTACTTAGTTGTAAATCTGCTTCTATGAATACAGCTTCTGATTATTGTCCCTCTCTTTAGACTGTAGGTTGACCTCATAGCTTCATCTAAATAGGGGTCAAATTTTTAAACAGAAAGAAAGGAAATAATATGCCTTATATTTTTTTAAGATTTTATTTATTTGAGGGAGAGAGTGCAAGGACAAGGGGTAGGTAGAGGGAGAAGGAGAAGCAGATTACATGCTGAGCAGGGAGCCCAAAGCAGGGCTCAATCCTAGGACCCCAGGATCATGACCTGAACCACAGGCAGATGCTAACCAACTGATCCACCCAACTGCCCCAGAAATAATAACCTTTAACCAGGACAAACAGAAAGACAAGAATCTGTTCTCCCTGGGACATCAAGTGTCTTTCTTTTTGTGCCAGGACCTTCTCTCAAGAGCCTGCAGAGCTATGAAGGGAAATGTTAAGTAACAAAGCAAATAGGAATTAGCTAGTGGACCAGCACTCTGGCTACCTGTCCTTTGGCAGGATTTCTGGAAGGTATGTTGTAGGTTTTCTATCTGAGCAAAATCCTTCATAGTGGTACATAGTAACCACCTTGACATTGCACTTTTGTTTAAGTCATCATTAATGTGGTATGATACACATAGAAAAATTCACCAATTTTAAGTATGGTTAGATGAGTTGTGACAAAAGTAGGGGCTTACTATCACCCCAAAATTCCCTGTGTCCCTTTGAAGTCAATCCCCTACTCCCTGTTCCTATAATGGTTGATGCCTTTTCTTTGCTTTAACTTTACCTTTTCTAGAATTTGGTATAAATGGAATTCTACAGTGCAATGTCTTTTTTTGTCTGGCTTCTTTTACTGACATTATGCTTTAGAGATTCTTCTGTGTTGTTGTGGGTATCAGTCATTCCTTTCTTTTTATTGCTGGATAGTATTACATTGCATGGATGTGCCAATATTTGTTTACCCATTTGTGCATTCATAAACAACTTGTGGCTTGTCTAGACCATTTTCCATTCATACAAACATTCACATACATTAGGAGATATGTGTCTTCATTTTTCTTGGGTAAATGTCTAGAAGTGGGATTGGTAAGTCATATGGTAAGTATATATTTAATTTTACAAGAAATTGTCAAATTGCCTTTCCAAAATGATTGTGCCACTTTGAATTCTTACCAGCTATGTGGGAGAATTCTAATGGTTCCACATCTTTGTCAACACTTGGGTTGATTAGTCTTTTTACTTTTAACCATTTTATGGAGTACATGGGGGTTTCTCATTGAGGTTTCAATTTGCATTTCCCTAAATACTAATAAGGTTGATCATGTTTTTATGTGCTTCTTTGTATTTATATATCTTTTTGTTTATGTGTCTAATAAAGTTTCTTTCTTTCTGTCTTTCTCAAATTATCAGGTAAGTGTGTGTATTTTCTCCAGAATGTCTCTTGCCTTTCCCTTTATAGTCTTTCAAAGGCAGAAATTTTAGATTTTGATAAAATTCGATTTATAATTTTTTCTTTTATGCTTTATGCATTTTAATCTTTTTAACCTAATGCTTTTAACTTAAGAAATCCTTGTCTAAGCCAAAACAAAATAAATTTTTCTGTTTTCTTTTTTTATGTTACTTCGTTTTTAATTATCCTAAGCCTTATCATGTAGTTTACAAATTTGTGCTGATGGTCTATCTCCTCTACTTTAATCCTTCTAACGAATTGGCAGAAGTACCATTACCAATCCTACATATACAGAAATTCTACAGTTGTGTTTTTAAATAGCTGTTTAGAAGACAATCCTAAATTATAACTGAGTGATTTAGTAAAGAATTCACAAGTTTGCTATTATATCTTGTCACACTGAATTTTAAATGCTTCTGATCTTATAGGTCATCTATAAAATGTGAGAAGTGTTAAATATCCTTTATTTAATATTATACATAAACCACACTAAAATGCCTTTCATTCTGCAAAAAGCAACATTTTATATGCAGGGAATTTTAATTAAATTGGCATAGTTAAGACCAAAAAGATAAGCTGGACATCACCAGCTTCTCTTCAGCTCTTGCTTTAACTGGCAAATGAACACAACTTGAAACACAGCTGAATCTTGTTCTATGAGACAGTGAAGGGATTTCTTCAGTATTGAAATATATTATTATAACCAGTTATATAAATCTAAATATAAAACCAGTCTCCTACAGAATTGGAGGTGGCACTTACCAGCTCTGTGAAAAGCTGAACATTACTAATGAATTCCAATCATATTTAGAAGGGGAAAACAGTGACAGCACCTGCTGAACAAGAATTACTATCAAAATTCAAGAAGCTGATCATATTAATTTAAAATCATATTAAACACAAGCTAATCTTTTAAAATCAGGACTGCCCAAGAGAAATATTCTATCAGCAATTCATGATCTGAATTCTGGTGTATGAGATCAATTTAAATATGGTACACATAAAGTCATGAGACATTTTTGTTTTGTAATAAATAAGGCAGTGGTCAGCCAACTTTTTTGAGATAAGCTTCAAGTCTGCTCTTTCCCTTGTCTTTTTTTACCTTTTTTTTATTATGTTATGTTAATCACCATATATTACATCATTAGTTTTTGATGTAGTGTTCCATGATTCATTGTTTGCGTATAACACCCAGTGCTCCATTCAATACGTGTCCTCTTTAATACCCATCACCAGGCTAACCCATCCTCCCACCCCCCTCCCCTCTAGAACCCTCAGTTTGTTTCTCAGAGTCCATAGTCTCTCATGGTTCATCTCCCCCTCCGATTTCCCCCCCTTCATTTTTCCCCTCCTGCTTTCTTCTCCTCCTCCTCCTCCTCCTCCTCCTCCTCCTCCTTCTTCTTCTTCTTCTTTCCTCTTCTTCTTCTTCTTCTTCTTCTTCTTCTTCTTCTTCTTCTTCTTCTTC
>NW_023270320.1:19505784-19611010 GCF_011800145.1 Mirounga leonina | reverse complement strand
TCTTCTTCTTCTTCTTCTTCTTCTTCTTCTTCTTCTTCTTCTTCTTCAACGTATAATGTATTATTTGTTTCAGAGGTACAGGTCTGTGATTCATCAGTCTTACACAATTCACAGCACTCACCATAGCACGTACCCTCCCCAATGTCTATCACCCAGCCAACCCATCCCTCCCACCCCCTACCATTCCAGCAACCCTCAGTTTGTTTCCTGAGATTAACAACCCTTGTCTTCTTAATGCCAGGGAAGATCATTTTTGTCCCAGGGACATACTTCTTGGGATTCTCTAAATACTCCATCAGTGTCTCCCCTCTCCAGGTGATGCCTGTGTTCTTGTTGGCATCTATGTAAGAAAATCCAGAGGACTGACCTATCTTTTGCCCAAATAAACCATAGAAATTTGGCCCAGTCTTGTGTTAGCCTCCTTTTTCTGCAGTATAGCACTGGGCACACTTCTGGACAAAAATCTTCTTGCCCTTTTCAACATAATCCATTTTTTTTTAAGTTTTTATTTAAATTCCAGTTAGTTAAAGTACAGTGTTATATTAGTTTCAGGTGTAGAATTTAGTGATTCGACGCTTCCGTACAACACCTGGTGCTCCTTACAAGTAAGTGCCTTCCTTAATCCCCATCACCTGATTCACCCATCCCCCCCCCACCTGCCCTCTGGGAACCATCAGTTTCTTCTCCATAGTTGAGTCTGATTCTTAGTTTGCCTCTCTTTTTGTCCCCCTATCTTTATTTGTTTTGTTTCAAATACCATATGAGTTCACTCATATGTGGAAATTAAGAAACAAAACATCACCCATTTTTAAGTTGCTCATTGTCGAGCCTGAAGCAAGGATGCTCACTCACAAGCCACTAAATTTTTGTTTTCCTTTTTTTTTCAATTTTTCTGTTTTCTTTATAGAAGGTTTATAGTTTCAGTTTTTTGTATAGATATATGATCCATTTCGAGTTAAGGTTTTTTTTAAAAGATTTTTTATTTATTTATTTGAGACAGAGAGAATGAGAGACAGAGAGCATGAGAGGGGGGAGGGTCAGAGGGAGAAGCAGACTCCCTGCCGAGCAGGGAGCCCGATGCGGGTCGAGTTAAGTTTTTGCTTCTCTATCCTGTTTCTCTATTTGTCAACCCTTTTGCCAATACTACACTGGCTTGCTTATTGTAATTTATAATAAATTTTGAAATTAGTTTATAGGAGTATTTCAAATTTGTTCTTAATTTTCAAAAACATTTTGGCTATTTTGTGTTTTTTTTTTTTTTTGCAATTTCATGCAGTTTTTCAATTTATTAAAAAACAAAAACAAAACCAAAAAACTTCCCCTGACATTTGAATTTGGGTTGAGTCGAATGTAGGGATTCATTTAGGGAAAATTGATTATGAATCCCTATTTATGTAGGCCTTATTTGGTTTCTCAGCGATGTTTTCTAATTTTGAGTGTATAGGTCTTACACAGATTTTGTTACATATTAAGTATTTCACATTTTTTCATGTGATTGGAAATGATAGTTTTAATTTGAATCTCCAGTTGTTTATTATCAGTGTAAAAAAATACACTGTATTTTGAATATTGATCTTGTGCCCTGTTATTCTGCTAACTTAGTAGTTCAAATGGCTTTTTAGCAAATTCCTTATGGTGTACTAACAACATAATGTCTTCTTCTATAAAGACAAGTAGACATCTTTCTAGTCTTTATGCTTTTTATTTCTTTTTCTTTATTGCATTGATGAGGGCCTCCGGTGTGACCTGCTTTCTGTCTCTTTCTTGCCTTTACATTTCATAGATGTTTTCCCAATATATCTCTTGGATGTGTAATTCCAAATCTTGGCATCTGTTTTTTAGAGGATTCAAACTAATACATTATCCAATGTAGAATGAGCAATCATTACAGATTTTGGATTAGACTTCACAGAGGAAGATACACAAATGGCCAAATAAGTACATGACAGATAGCTCTACATTATTAGTTATGAGGGAAATGTAAATGAAATCATAGTTATACATTACCTCATACCACTGGAAGAACTAAAATTAGAAATATTGACAACACTAAATGTTGGTGAAAATATATTGCAAATAGAACTCTCACAGATTACTGGTGATTGTATAGAAGGGTATGACCACTTCAGAAAAGAGTTTGGCATTTTTTTTTTTTTTTACACAGTTAATCATGCACTTACTATACATCTACCCTTTGAAGTATCAATTCCACTCATAGGTATTTACCCTATAAAAATGAAAGTTTACATCCACATAAAACTTCTACAAAAATATCCATGGTACCTTTATTCATAATAGCAAAAATTTGGTAATAATTCAATGTTCATCAACAGAAGAATGGGTAAAAAATATTTGTAAATCCATAAAATGGAATACTACTCATTGATAAAATGGAATGAAAATTGAATCACAAAACAACAATCTGCTTCAAAATAATTAAGCCAGACACAAAGAGTACTTACTATATAATTTGCTTCATACATGATTCTAAAAAAATACAATAATTTACAATGACAGCTGAACAGTGGTTTTCTGGGGTGGGTCAGGTAGTGAAGGCATTGAGGGACTGCAAAGAGTCAGTTGGAAGCTTTTGGATATGAAGCAAATATTCTGTAACTTGATTGAGGCATTGGTTTCATGGGAAGATTGTTAAAATGCATCGAATTCACTTCTTTTGTACGTAAATTATACCTCAAAATTGATTAAAAAAATATCTCAGTACAGGTAGATTCATTAAATTTTCTTAAACTAAGTGTTCCAACTTGATGGCAAGCAGCTTTCATTATTTTGATGTTATGTATCAACAAAAAGAAATAAGCTCAGAGATAAAGATATATAGAAAATTTCAAGTATCAAAAACTATGCAATATAGGAAAAAAATTGCTAATATGTCTCATTTTTCTTCCCACATCATAAGACTATGGTCTGTGTTTTTAAATTATGGAGGTTTTGTGATGTCTTGTATTAGTTTAGAATCACAATTTCAAACATTAGTCACCTAATTTTCTTCTATCCTATGATTTCATATAAATGCATTTTCTTGCATATGTACTTAAATTTATTATGAGTAAGCAAACTTGAAAAATTACATCACTAATAAATTATTGAAAGTGCTGAGAACGAAGTTATTCTATATTCAGTAAATTTTTAAAAAAGCATCATTATAACTTATCTAAAAACCATTCCTGGAGATGATTCTGATTATTATGCTCATAAGTAATGATTCCATCATTTAAAATGAAATACTATTAAAGTTTTAAATGGGATATTAAAGCAGTATGTCATCTACTATGGTTCTATAATTCTTAATAAATGCTACAGGATTAAAATGCAGTTACAATCTAGTTTGTACCTAGAACAGCATTCTAACATTTCAATAACACAGTGTTTACTTTATAACATCATAGCTGTATGGGCATTTTATCTACAATGTTTTGTGTAATAAGAATACAGTTATGTAATAGCATTTTTACAATTTATATGACAGATTTTTATAATAAGATATTATTGTTCTCAGTAGTTTTTCTTAAATGGGAAAGAGCAGGTGATTAAGGTTAAAGACATTATGTTCAGGAACTAGAAATCAGAGCACTTTCTCCTCTACAAAATCAGTTTCTTGTTCTATCATTTCTTTAACTACATACATCTATGTATATATCTGTATTCTGTTATGATTTGTGTCAAGGGACATGACATGAAAGAAAGAGAAAATGGGGTGAAAATCCTGAGCTTCAAGGATTTTCATATAGATTAATTTTGCATTTCATAATTGAAGATTATGCAGTTTGACTTCCAGAAATGAGTGGGGTGAAAAAAAGGCATGAATAAGGACAATGCTTTGGATAAGTTTGAGCTTGAAGGGGCAGTGGGTTGGAGAAAACAATTTTTTAAAATTTTTATGAAGGAAGAATAGATATGAATAGAAATGAGAAACAGCCACTAAAGAAGGAATCATCAATAGTGAGTGATTTTTCTGAAAAGTCAGTGGGAGATGGGACCCAAAGGACGGTCAGACAGAGGATGTGTAGGACGCAGGCAAATTAATAGGAAGTGAAGGGAATTACCATCTGGTGAAAGTTCTTATTTTAATATAAAGTAAAAATAGAGCCATTAACTGAGTTAGCTGGTTGATAGGAGGGTTGGAGTTTTAGAGTTTGGAAAAGAATTTATTAACAACATTTAGAAGAGATGCCTGCTGAACCCAGAGGTGTTATGTATGGCTTCAGTGAGACCATGGGTGGTGTATTGCTGGGTAAAGTAAATCATACTGAAATGGTACTTCATCGACCATGTTTCTATAATTCTTAGAGGAAAATAAATGATACAGTGTTAAAATGCAGTTATAAACTGACATGTAATCTTTTATGAAGTTTTCCATGAGTTGAAGTTTTATGTTTAACCAGTAGATTTGGTCAATTTCTAAAACAGTCATTAATCAAAATAAGCTAGTTTTTTTTGAAATTTAATTTTTACATGTATAAAAGTAGTCAGACAAAATTTCTTGTTCAGATTCCAAGCTGGCACATGGTAAAAATGAAACTTAGAAATTTTTATTTTCCAGCCCACTGATTCAGTTACATTGATGAGGAAAAAACAATTCTGTCTGGTAAAACTACTTTAAACACAGCAATAAATCAATCCAAAACCAACTTAAAGATTCCTTTATTTCTTTTGCTGACAGATTCAGCTATTGGCATCATAACATTCCTGAGTAACAAGAAACTATTTCGTACATTCCATTGTGTCAGTCTTGCTCACAAATTTTAAATTGTTCCAAAGTGCACATTCTTAAGTTAAGTAAGGCTTTTAATGAAGGAAGAACATATTGATGTAAGCTAGATCCTTCAAAGTGATCTTGTTTTATTTCAGTTTTATTTCCTTTTGCCCTACATCAAAAATACAAGTCCCTTCTCCCCCAATTCTACCACTAGTCATTTAACAAACCCATTCCATGACTTAGCAAACATGTATGCTCTACCTGATATACTTTTTTCCAAAAACCTTGCCTCTATAAAACTTCTAATCACTCTAGTTCCAACTCAAATACTGGCTTTGACAAGAAACATTTCTAATTATTTCTATGAACTATTCTATTTAAGATGGGTATACAAGGCGCCTGGGTGGCTCAGTCGTTAAGCGTCTGCCTTCGGCTCAGGTCATGATCCCAGGGTCCTGGGATCGGGTCCCGCATCGGGCTCCCTGCTCAGCGGGAGGCCTGCTTCTCCCTCTCCCACTCCCCCTGCTTGTGTTCCTGTTCTTGCTGTCTCTCTGTGTCATATAAATAAATAAAAAAAATCTTTGAAAAAAAAAAAAGATGGGTATACATACATATGTATACATACAAATGTATATAACATACACACACAAATAACTATAATATATAATATAATAATATAATATAATATAATATAATTAATATAGTTAATATAATATATAGCATATTTTAAAATCAGCATTCCATCCACTTCTGGGAAATCCATCTCCTACCTGTGTTAGTGATTTGAATGTGATTTTCTTATTTTATAAAACTTTGTCAATACTGATTAGACTGGTAGTTAGCACTTCCACTGCAGTTGATTCATTTGGGTATTAGCATCTGACTGAAAATAGACTAATCCTATAACCTTTCCCTGTAACGATCATCTGGATGGTTTTCTGGAATGGTGAAACAGGTCTGTAAACCATGATCACACTGATCCCAAAGATCATTGCATTTCATGTAATGATTATTGTCTCCAAGTTTGTATTGGCTTGTTTTTTATGATGAAAAAAATATTACTTTAAAAAGCCCGAAAGAAAAACTAGATAAATTTTGAAAACAAAGAACACTCAAAATCTGTGTGTGCGTGTGTTACAAAGAATGTTTGCCTAGCAACACTAAAGCCTCATAGGCTAACTTGCTGTGAAGTCTACCTCAGATTAGTCTTGCAGCCTCTGGAGTAAGAATAACTCACTTTCTTTTCTTTTCTTTTCTTTTCTTTTTTTAAGATTTTATTTATTTATTTGACAGAGAGAGAGACAGCGAGAGAGGGAACACAAGCAGGGGTAGTGGGAGAGGGAGAAGCAAACTCCCCATTGAGCTGGGAGCCCAACATGGGGCTCGATCCTAGGACCCCAGGATCACTACCTGAGCCGAAGGCAGATGCCTAATGGCTGAGCCACCCAGGCACCCCAAGACCAGCTCATTTTCAATTCAACTCTGAGTTTACCTTTAGTACGTTCCTTAACCTCTCTCTACCCTTATTTATTCATCTGTAAAATGGGGATTATAATTGTTTCTACTCCTGACAAGATTGCTTTGAAGAATAAAGGAGAATATATGTAAAGAGCTCCATAAAAGAGACAATAAGAGCTCAGCAGATTTTAGCTATTATTTCTATAGGAGAAGCTCTCAACCTACCTTTACATAATAACTCACTGCAAATGTCCCCTGTAAAACATGCTGACTGATGTCCAATTCACCCTAAAACTTAAAGTGAGTTGATTATTCTCTGGTACACTTATATACATCTGCTTTCACAAAATGAGTCTTTTCTTCCCAAGAGCCAGTTGTGTTTGTTCTCAATCATGTTCCTTCTAAGTGCACTTTTTAGTATAATTTTACACTTTTATAAAATACCTTAAAATACGACTATGAAAAAAATGCTAATTACTGAAAAAATATTTCGGAAATCAGATTTTGGCCAAATACCTATGAAACTTTGGAGGAAAGGAAAAAATTTAGAAGATTTTATACTCAAAGTAGCCCTGTGAATGTCTTTAATTTCATCTCAACCAGAACTAGAGACCATAGGTTATAATTTCTATGGTCTATGCAAAAAAGACAACATAATACTAAAAAGGTAAATGCCTCTTCACATAAAATGTTACATAACTTCAAATTTACATATTTATGGTTCAAATGAAATAGTTATGGTATATATGCATGTGTATATTTATACATGTTTGTAATATACATTATATATATATATATAGTATATGGCTGTATATTTAGCAAAATTTTCTCTTTAATAACCCATCAATTACAGGTCTTGATAGCACTAGATAGATAAATTTCTACTATATATGCTTCTGGCTGGAATCATATTCATTTAGACTAGTTGTACTTTTTATTTCCCTTTGATCTCCTCAGATTGACCAATCTGGTATAATATCTGATTAATTTTAAGAGTAGAAAAAAATAGGGTTGCCTGGGTGGCTCAGTTGGTTAAGGGTCTGCCTTTGGCTCAGGTCATGATCCCAGTGTCCTGGGATCGAGTCCCTCATCAGGCTTCTTGCTCAGCAGGGAGCCTGTTTCTCCCTCTGCCTACCACTCCACCTGCTTGTTTTCTCTCTCTGACAAATAAAATCTTCAAAAAAGAAGAGCAGAAAAAATAGATTATTACCTAATAACTTCATTTGTTTAATGGATCGCAGTCAAGCACAACTGAAATGACTTTTGCAAAATTAAAATCAGGATCCTTGATTAAAAAAGGGGGAATGACTATTTTTATCTGCAGATTCTACTTAAGGGCTTTGTAGATCTCTGAGGTCAGACAGCCTTGTTTTAATTACTTTCTCATTCCTTCCACTGTCTCAGTCTCTATTCTTACTCAAGTTCCGATTAAAATATACTTGTCCTAACTCAGCAATCAACCCTCATCCTTGGCAGATATTCATAGCTCCACTAATCCCTTCAGGATTTACTAATTATCTGAACTCTCCAGGGTCTATATGACTTGTTTCAACACTTTAGAGAGCCTTGAAATATCTTGAGCAGCTTGTGAAAAATGGAGATTCACCAGTACTTGCCCCCAGATTCTCTGTATCAGAGCCTCCAATGCTTTCCAGTTTGAGTCAGATACACACCAGATTTTTAGCATAATTGTAACATAAGAATGTATTATGTAATACTATGTAGATGTAAATGAAAAACTTCTATCCCTTATTTTCTGTACTCTTCCCCCCTTAGTTGGTAAGAGCCATTTTTTAATAAGCAGTAGGGGGTACAGTTTTATCCATAAATCTTTTTTCTTTAATAATTGGAAAGGAGGAAAAAATAGAATTATATAACATTTATAACATGTACATGAAGCATGTCTTTTCCATAGGTGCTACAGATCACAGGGGCACTCTTGGTTGGAAAGGTTACTGACCCCAGTATCTAGAGATAATTCGTATAGACTCAGAATTTCATTTTCATTGTAGTTTTAAAAGGATGGTTAGTAGTCTTCATGTCATTGCCATTGGGTTGCATTGTCTCTTTAAGAGAAGACCCCTATCTTAAATGCACACTCAGCTGTCATTGGTGGAAAACAAGTTGGAGAAAAGGAAACATTAATGCACAAATCTATACATGCAGACCCTGACATCTCTGACTACCTTTTTGAAGTCTTATTTGACACAAGTGATTATAAGGGACATTTCTGACACCAGAAGGCAACAGAGGGTCTTAAATAGTTCAGAGATTGAATTCTCATAATCATTTTATTGGGTTTAAAGAACTGCTCTAGAAGGTCATAGAGGATAAAGGCTTAGCATTCACTTAATTAAATGGTCATGTATGAATAAATTGGGGAGAAGTCATTAAGCATAGGAGTTTTTGGGAAAGAACCTGGACAGACATGACACCTGGTTCATCATTAGATTTAGCATGCGGCATAAGAACAGGAAAGAGACAGGGTCAGAGATTACTGAAAATAAGGAAGTACAACACCCTTTTTGCTTTTTTGATAATGCTGTTCACGGTGTTTACATATATTTTTATTCACACTGTTGATAATTTCCTTAGGATACATTGTATTTTAAAAGATTTTAAAAGATTCCTGGCATTTAATGCCAGACTATAAATGGTGTATCACATTACCCTGGTTTGCCACATTTTTGTTTTAGCTTTTGTCAGTACTATTCCAGTACCTCTTCCATCAATTCTTATGCTGGTAGCATTTTATTAATTATTAGAACAGTATATATTTTTTTTATTTGTAAGGCATGCTTCCTTTTGTTATTCTCTATTAAAATTTTGACTTCATCACATGAAAAAGTACTCACCATCACTGGGCATCAGGGAAATACAAATCAAAACCTCAATGAAATACCACCTCACACCAATCAGAATGGCTAAAATTAAAAAGTCAGGAAATGACAGATGTTGGCGAGGATGCGGAGAAAGGGGAACCCTCTTACACTGTTGGTGGGAATGCAAGCTGGTGCAGCCACTCTGGAAAACAGTATGGAGTTTCCTCTAAAAGTTGAAAATAGAGCTACCATATGACCCAGCAATTGCACTACTGGGTATTTACCCCAAAGATACAAATGTAGTGATCCGAAAGGGCACGTGCACCCCAATGTTTATAGCAGCAGTGTCCACAATAGCCAAACTATGGAAAGAGCCTAGATGTCCATCAACAGATGAATGGATAAAGAAGATGTGGTATATATATACAATGGAATATTATGCAGCCATCAAAATAATGAAATCTTGCCATATGAAATGATGTGGATGGAACTAGAGGGTATTATGCTAAGCGAAATAAGTCAATCAGAGAAAGACCAGTATCATATGATCTCACTGATATGTGGAATTTGAGAAACAAGACAAAGGATGATAGGAGAAGGGAGGAAAAATGAAACAAGACGAAACCAGAGAGGGAGAGAAACCATAAGAGACTCTTAATCTCAGGAAACAAAGTGAGGGTTGCTGGAGTGGAGGGGGGTGGGAGGGATGGGGTGGCTGGGTGATGGACACTTGGGAGAGTATGTGCTATGGTGGGCACTGTGAATTGTGTAAGACTGTTGAATCACAGACCTGTACCCCTGAAACAAATCATACATTATATGTTAATAAAAAATAATAATTTATGGGGAAAAAATTTGTCTTCATTTTTCTCATTATATTTTAAATCAGGGCTTCCCAAGCTTGGTGCTATTGACATTTGGAAGTGGACAATTCCATGTTGTTGGCACTGTTTTGTGCTTCATAGGATGTTAGCAACATCTTTGGCCTCTACCAACTAGATGCCAGTAGCAACCTCCATGGTTGTGACACTAAAACATGTCTCCAGACATTATGAAGTATTCTCTGGGAGAGATGGGGGTTGTGGTGGTAAAATAGTCCCTGGTTGAGAAGCACTGTTGTAAATAAACTGTGTCCTGGATTTTCTAATTAAAAATTAATCCCATTAACAATTATAATTGGCATTGAATCAATTCTGTAAATATAAATATATAGATAGTTTTGACAGTATTCACTATTATTAATTTCTCTTGGTACTAACAATTAATTTCTAACTCTACTTTCTTAGAGGTTTACAGATTAGCTCTCCTGCCCTGCAAAATATGTGTTGTCTAATATTATTCTATTTTCCACAATATGAGAAATTTATTCTGGACACTGGCCAAAGGAGGATTAAGAAGGTTAGCAGTCTTAATGTGTGAAGTATTCTGTGAATATGTATGACTGTGTATGCGTTTCTGTGTCTGTCTGTGTGAGCATTAGACTGTAGATATTTTTGTGGGAATTTAGGAAAGACTAAATTAGACTCCATTTGTAACACAGGGGGAAGCTCAATCTTTTGAAAAACTGTGAATAATAGGACAGAGAGTCAGTTAGCTATGTAAAGTGAATTGTTGAGACTAGAAATGGTAAACTCATAAGTATCAGTGGTTTTGTGGCTGCTGGGCATGATCAGTATTGGTAGATATTCTTCTTCTGAATAGCTATTTGGCAAAACAACAAATGTTATATTTATCTCATTGTGCTGGACCCTACATGAAAAAAGAGTTCTGTAGAGACTAATGTAATCAATTTCCCAGTGTTCATTTTTGCTATTGACCTTTGGTTATTGAAAAGTTAAGTTAGCTACCAGAAAGAAAGTATATTTTAAGAAAAAGAAAGTAGGATTGAGATAAAATAAAACTTCCATGTGCATTTCCATTCAAAATGCATCATGTTTTGCATATCATAGACCTATAATGAATCCTGTAGATTATATAAATTTTAATGTACTGTTGTTGGGAATTTTTCCTTGACTGCTACAACTGCATGTATGAGTTCAGTATGAGTTTAGAATGCCATTCATATTCTATAGAGGATTATTTTTCACTTTGCCCCAAAACCATATGGGACACATTCACCTACACGTTGAACAATATAAATATGTATTCTATTTCAAAATCCTCAGGATTTTTATTCTTATGTGTTATCTAATATAAACATCAGGATTTTTTCTTTTAAAGTTTGACCCGAGTTAAGATACTTCATAAGATTCACTGAGACAATGAATTTAGAAAGTGAATACAATATCTGCATCATCAAAAATCATAAACCTTACAAATTTCTAAGAATGCCCTTAGCTGTAAGTGATTTAACTGAGATCTAGATGAATCCTAAATAACAGAAAGAATAAATTTCTTTAGAGGGGAAATCCACAATGTTAGATAAGGAGCAAAAAACAGACTTATCTTTGTAAAAAAGTAATTCTGTTGGCAATGATTTTTCATATTGATATAAGAATGCTCTTCCTGAAGCAGAAGTCAGTGCCTGGGTATGGAAAATTGGTCCTGATGTAAGAGTTGTAAGAGTTGGATTCCGTAAACTAAAGTTATCTTCAAGTGTGGGATTTCTAGTTGCATCTACTACATCTACTACAGTTAGGCAGGTTGCTGCCATACATAAAGCGGTGCATGAATCCATAAAACTTACTTTCTCTGCTCTTAAGAGTGAACAGAACACTTCAGTAGCAAAAGCAAATTGGTTTTGAGAGCAAAGCAAAGAAAGAAATCTCCCTGGGTCCCAGTTTCAACTCTTGCAAAAGGAATCCACTTGATTTTAGTGATAACAAACAACAGACACATAATTTAAAGAGCAGTTCAATTCTGACTTAAGCAACTTCAAAGAAATATGACAAATTTTTAAACATCTTTTTCAAAATGCCATAGAGACCTCAGTAATTTATTATAACTATTTTTCGCTTTAGAAGAGATGATTATACTTTCTGGAACTATATGAATGGGAATGTGATTTAAGTTTTTTATGTGACCTAAGACAAAATGGGGTATCCACATACCCATACTACAGCAAAGTCCTAAATAAGCATGCATTTAAATGATCCACCCCAAGAAGTCATGGCAAAGTGCATCATCTTTACTCCACAAATTTATCACTCCTTGGAAGGCTCCCCATAGGTATCCTAAGTGTGAGACAGAGAGTATGCAGTGGGTGGGGAAGCTCATATATTGAATAGTAAGTACTGCTTGTCAGGTTTCTTTGAGTATGTACAGTTACTTTCCTGAATCATGAATGTTGCTGAAGTTTTGGGGGGGTTTTCTTCATTAATTGTTTTTAACAAAAGTGCCAACAGCCTTTGGAATGAAACTGAACATTGCACTGGCTGATAAAAATGCTTCGAGCTATATTATATTATCTGCCAGTTTGGGGTCATGTCTGGAGTACACTATTTTACTTGAAGTTTTCTCTCCTATTGTCTTAAATACAAGTTTTGGTGTTAGAATCTGACTATACAGGGTTTTCCTTAAGCATTGGGTGGACAGTTTCATGCATGATGTCAGATCACTGATTTCACAATGACTGAATTACAGAGGAAATACTAATTGTTGCAAGTATATATTCAGTATATCATGACACCCTACAAAGCAGAATGGGAAATCTCTCACCTTTAATTTACTTCAGTGATTTATTTTGAGATTCAAAGTCACATAAGTCAGAATGCCTCTTGTGTCATTCTGATAAGGAATTATTTGGCATTTTGGAAAATGACCTCCATGTAATCACCATCGAAATATATAAGGATATTTTAATGGGAAAAAGAAACTAAATGACTTTCTATTTAATCTGTTGTTTTTTTTTTTCTCTAATAAGCCATTAAATGAGCTGCAAATTTCAGCAGATAAAGTTTAATATAGTTTGCTCATTGCATTTGTCTTCAGATATTGCTTGGAATCACACAAATAGGGCAATCAGCCACTCAAAGCTCTTGCCTACTATCTATAATATAAAAAATGCAGATATCACATTATACATATGAAAAATGATTTCAAGGGTAAATTCAGTTTTATTTTTCTTAGAAGCTAGTGGTTTAAAGAAGTATAATATTGGAGATGAAATACAGTAGTGCAACATAAATTGAGGTATGAAAAATGATCAGAAGCAAAAAACAGATCTATGCAGAAGGAAAATGGTCGGTCAGTGAAAATGTAGTAATGACATTTGTACACGGCCTTCTTTCCTCTGCAACATGTGTAGTTGTTACAGTATTAATCATTTATTAACTTACAAATTCATGTTTCTCATCTACCAATTAGAGAATTAATATTTTTCGTATTTGTCAAATTAAAATTAAGGTTGAATTGATCATAACATGTTTATCAGTGTAATCTGGTATGAGCAGAGTGCTCACTACTTAGCAATGTTTCACAAGTGCATATCAACAATAACTAAATGCCTTGGTTTCTAATAATACTGTCCAAGTTGGCAGGTGTTTTTAGAAAGTGCTCTAAAATTGGCAATTTTTGTTTCAAATGTTGTGTGGAATTACAGGTGGCAGGGATCAAGTGAATTGGGAGTGGGTAAGTGATGACTGAGCTGCTACATTATTTACTTGAGGGTAGAGTAGTAATTATTCAGTAACTAGGTAAGTAAATAAAAAAGTAAATAAAAAAGCCATTTAATAGCTTAGAATATGGCAATGAAGAGAATCTAAATTCAGTATAATCAATCAGTATATATATGTATATATATAAATCATATATACATATGTGTATATGTACACATGCATATATATGCACAAAAATTTGTTGCATCAATACATAAATTCTACACATATATTTATTCAACACATTGTTTTTTGGCTCTTTAGTAGCTCTCCTGTTCCAGACACTCTTTTGGGAGCCGGGGATAAAGCAAGGAATAAAAAAGGCCAAAATATCTGTTCTCGCTGCCCTCGTGGAACTTGCATTCTAGTAAGGACACAGCAAAGACAATATAAATGAGCAAAATATAATGTATATTACCAAGGAACTAATGCAATGGAGGAAATAAAGTGGAGGAAATGGATAAGGAATGTTGGGAATGAGGTTAAACTTGACATGGTGTACTGGTTCTTGATTGTTGTTATAACAAATTGCTACAAATTTAGTAGCTTCATAGCCTACAATATTTATTACCTTACAGTTCTGTAAGGTCATTCAGGGCCATACAGACTGTGAAATGAGTCTCACTGGGCTAAAATCAAAGTATTGTCTGGGCTGCATTCCCACCTGGATGCTCTAGGGGAAAATTCATTTCTTGCCTTATTTGGCTTCTGTAGGTCATTCATATTACTTGGCTCATGCCCTCTTCCTCTCTCTTAAAAATTAGTTATGTTGCATTTCTCTGTGCCTTTCTTCTGTAGTCACATCTCCCTCTGACTCTCTTCTTCTTCCTTGCTCTTGCACTTTTAAGTACCTTTGTGATTATAATGGCCCCACCAGGACAACCCAGGAGAATTTCCTAATTTTAGGGTCAACTGATTGGCAACCTTAATTCTCCTTTGCTATGTAATCTAATATATTCACAACTTATTGGCATTGGGATATGGACATGTTCAGAGGGCCATTATTCTGCCTACCACAAAGGATAACCAAGAAAAGCCTCATTCAATTTGAGTAAGGATCTAAATGAAATTAAAAAGCAATCCCCGAAGGAATAATGTGCTAAGCAAAGAAGAAGTAAGTGCAAAGGCCGGTGGGTAGGATCATGTCTAGTATGTTCCAGGAAGAGCAAACAGGATAGTGTGGCTGGAGTAGAGAGCTCAAGATGGGAAGATGAATAGTATGAGAAGAATTCCAAGAACTAATGACAAGTTTGGAGGTAAAATATTTGCCTTATAGGTCATAGCCAAAAAAAAAAAAAGACTGTTATACTGAGCTTAAAAAAAAATACCTATAGAATTTTAAGCAAAAAGTAACATTGTGACACATTAAAAAGATTACTTTAGCAACATGTATATAGAATCAAAAGGGGATCAATGAGTAGGTTATAGCAAGAATTTTTCTAGAAGACGATGGTGTCCTAGTACAAAGTAGTAGTAGAGGGAGAGATAGCTGGATTCTGGCTATATGTAAAAAGCAAAGCCAGCAGGGTTTGCTGGAGGTTTGTAGCTGGAATGTAAGAAAAGTAGTCATGGAAGTCTCCAACATATTTTTGCCTTTAGCATTTAGAAAAACTGTTACCCTTTATTGAGATGGGTATGATAACGAGAAGAGTTTTTTGTTTGTTTTTTGTTTGTTTGTTCATTATGTTTTTTGCAGGAGGTCATTATCAACAGTCTGGGATTTGTAATGTTTATTTATTTATTTTTTTAAAGATTTTATTTATTTGACAGAGAGCGAGATAGTGAGAGCAGGAATACAAGCAGGGGGAGCGGGGGAGGGAGAAGCAGGCTTCCTGCCAAGCAGGGAGCCCGATGTGGGACTCGATCCCAGGACTCTGGGATCATGACCTGAGCCGAAGGCAGACGCTTAACGACTGAGCCACCCAGGCACCCCTGGGATTTGTAATTTTTTTTTTAAAGATTTTATTTATTTATTTGATAGAGAGAAAGAGAGAGAGAGGACATGAGAGGGGGGAGGGTCAGAGGGAGAAGCAGACTCCCTGCCGAGCAGGGAGCCCGATGTGGGACTCGATCCAGGGACTCCAGGATCATGACCTGAGCCAAAGGCAGTCGCTTAACCAACTGAGCCACCCAGGTGCCCATGGGATTTGTAATGTTTAAAATGGCTGTTAGATATCCAATTTAAGATGACTAGTAGAGAGCTTAATATATAACTTTGGAGTTTAGGGAACATATAAATAGTAATTAGTGACAGATTATGTATGGTTTTCAGAATCATGAAATTAGTTAAGGTGCTCAGCCACAGTTTTAGACAAGAAATAGAAGAGATTCAAGACCTAAACATTGGGATACTCCAAACAGAAGTCAGGGGAAGGAATAAGAACCAATAAAGAATACTGAAACAAAAAAGACAGAGAGGTGGGAGAAGAACCAGATAAGTGATAGCCTAGTACAGAAAATGGTTTCAGAAGAGTGAGAACCACTTTGTCATACTGCTTTATACTGTGAAAGCAGAAGACTGAAAAAAACCATTAGATTTAGTGATGTCAGGGGGTTTTATTGAGAAGAGCAGTTGCAATGGGAGGTGAAATTGTGATTGAAATGAATAGGAAATGAAGGGATAAAAGTCAGGCAAAACAAATAAAAATAATGTTTTGTACACATTTTGCTGTAAAAGAAAAATTAAAGAGGGGGCGACTGGGTGGCTCAGGCGGTTACACGACTGCCTTTGGCTCAGGTCATGATCCCTGGGTCCCACAATCGAGCCCTCCATTGGGCTCATTGGGGAGTCTGCTTCTTCTCCTTCTCCCTCTGTGTGCTCTCTCTCTCTAACAAATAAATAAATAAATCTTTTTTAAAAAAGAAAAATTGAAGAGTAACTGGAAGAGGAATAAAGTATATATAGTATTTCCAAGATAAGAGAAATAATCTCATATTTATTCTGGGAGTGAATCACTAGAGATGAAAAGTTAAGAAAGGTAAAAAAGAGAAAATATTTGGAATATTCCTGGTGTAGGTGTGAGGAGGATGAGATCTAGTGCTCAAAAACACAACTTGGCCTTGGATAGAAGAACCTGTAATTTACAAGAAAGAAGGCAAAATATAGGTGTACAGATGCAGAAACTATAAGTGGTGGTGATATCTTTTGGAGATTTTCTTCTTCTGTCTTTTTTTTTTTTTTTTTTTTTAGATTTTATTTATTTATTTGACAGAGAGAGACACAGCAAGAGAAGGAACACAAACAGGGGGAGTGGGAGAGTGAGAAGCAGGCTTCTCGCGGAGCAGGGAGCCCGATGCGGGGCTCAATCCCAGGACACTGGGATCATGACCTGAGCTGAAGGCAGACACTTAACAACTGAGCCACCCAGGCGCCCCGTCTTCTTCTGTCTTAATGTTCTCAGTGAAAGAATAAATAATACCAGCTCATATAGAAAATGGGTTTAGTACTGTATGTTTGAGAATAAAAGATAGTGGAGGAATAAAGGAATTACGGAAATATAGTATGGCTTTGTATCACCATTATGGGCCTATTTGAAGTTAGTAACTGGAGATTTAATGTAAGACTAGTTATAATGGTTCTGTAATTTTTTTTTTTTTTCCCAGCCACATTCAGCTACGTGAGAGCAGACAGACAGCATTTGAGAAACCAAATTTAAATAGGGTTGTGGTTTAACCAATGACGTCTGACAATGTGATAGGGGCAGGGAAAATGGGATACTAGCTAAGGAATTGTCCCCTTGTATTTAACCATGTGTAAGGAGAGTATTAGGGCATTATGGGGATGAAGGACTAAAATTATGCTATTATCAATGGAATAACCATCTTGGTAGAGCCTGAGAATAGTTGATATATAATTACTAAAGGGAGAGAGGTAAAAAGATGATGAATGTTTGAGAAAGGGAAATATTTGAAATTATGCTTATAGAAAGTTCTGTTATTGGTAATAGGTCTTGAGTGTGACCATAGAAGTAGTGAATGAGGTCACTCCAGGCCAAGATGATTGGTTAAGAGATGATTTATTAAGTAGGATATGCTAGATGTGTGGCAATAAATAGGGGGAAAAAAGAATCATGGCTCAGTTTTCAAAAGTTTGTTTCTAGTTGGTTAATAATGTTTTCAATTCTTTTCAATTCACCAGCCCCTTATTTTCATCATATCCAACAGGTAGAAGAGTAAAGATAGTGATAGAGGAGGACAACTCACTTCTTAAAAACCTTGGTCCTAAGGTGGCACACATTGACTTTGATCACATTTCATTAGTAAGAACTAGTAACATAGTTCTACCTGAATAAAAATTTGGAGACTGGTACTATGAAATGTGGTCCTTATTTCACTGGAAATTTTATACCATGGAAAAAGAGAAAGAATTTTTGTTGATTTCACTTTGTGCTACTGGAGATTATGGGACCAAGGGACCAGGATTAAAAGAATTATTTAGATTATATAGTTATCACTGAAAATTATGACAGAGGTAGCATTGGAGAAAAAGAGTGGTCAGGAGCTAAAGTAGATGAAATGAATGACTGGGGAAGGGGTAGATGAGCGCAACAAGGAGGATGTAGTAGAGTGTGTAGTTAGATCTGATGGCATGGTAACCAAAGTGGATGTTCTGGGGAATTGAGAGGGAGTCTCAGCTGGGAATGAATATGAAGAACAGTGAGGACACACACCCATCCTCTCAGCCTGGTGGTGTGAGGAGCATGAGAGAGAAAATGGTCACCACCTGACCTGCAGGGGAAATAGTATTATTAAGGGAGATTTGGGCTTTCTTTTGAATAAGAAAGCAAAAGGAGACCTCACACACAAATAATGATTTGTTTTTGCTGCAGAAAAATTGTTTTTTCAGCTATAGATTTTGCTCTAGACAGATACAGAGTGCCAGCATCTTCCAGGAGTACAGGCATGAAGGAGGGGGCTCCTTTGGTTTATCTAAGGGTGGGATTTTAACTGGTAAGTACCATGGACATAAGGGAGGGTAAAAAACATTGAGGCTCAGGAGGCAACTTGGTTATATAATAAACCATGGAATAGAGATGAAATAGGAGGGAAATAAAAATGGAGAAAAATAATATATAGTGAGGATGTGAACTTGAATCTGCCTCCAAGACCCATGCTTTTTTGACCATAAATCATGATCTCAAAGAAAATATCTACTGGCAAGTATTGTGTTTTAACCCCTCATAAAATAATTTAAAAATCATTTTTATAGGGGCACCTGGGTGTCAGTTAAGTGTCAGTTAAGTCAGTTAAGTGTCCAACTCTTGATTTCCACTCAGGTCATGATGTCAGGGTCCTGAGAGATTCTCTCTCTCTCTCCCTATCCCTCTTCTCCTCCCGACCATGCTCATGCACTCTTGCACGTGTGTGCAAAAAAAAATATTTTTATAAATATGGAAAATTATTTAAAACATCACTAAGTTTCTAATGTATCTTATGTTCATCCCTAAGCTCTGGATATGCAAGATGAGTAAGATATGTTCTCAGTCATTAAGGAGCTCATAGTCTAATAGGAAACACAGACATGTAAAGGAATTATTTAAAATGTTAAACACCTTATAAAAATATGATAGAATGCAGAGAGGAGATTGTCCATAATACTCTCTCTGATCAATCGTCAGCATTATAGATACATAGTTCTATTAAATGAATGCATGGCTTTAGTAAGGGTATGCATAAAAAAAGCTTACAAATATTTATTATTCATTTATTTGATTCAAGAGAGATTAGGAGTAGCTTAAAAGCACTGATATTTAAAATCTGAAAAGCCCTGTAATCAATCTGAATGTCTGCTCAGCCTGCCCCGCAGATGTTTTATAAATGTGGTAATTTCTGACTTCCAGAAAGTATAAAAGACTTTTAAAGATAGTGCAAATATTTACCAGTCTCTCTTTTTTATGCCTTTACTGAAATCTGAAGAAAATAATACAGATATGATTGCTTGAATTTTTTTATGTTAGACATCATTCCCACTAAATATTTGAGTATACTCTGTGTCCATATACCATTATTACAGATATCACTGCTAAGGATTAAATGAAACAATGTATAAAATGGCCTTCCTACAAGGCTTGGAAAAGGAAAGCAGTGAATTCAAATCAATTGTCCAGCTACCATACTGTTGACACCTTTTAAGTACTATTTTATAGATTTCAGGTTCTTTCTCAAATTTTTCATCCTCTGCTTACTCTACATTCTTCTAGGGTGATTGTATACACTTGTACAAATTTAATTACTGTCTATCTAGCAGTAATTCCCAAATGTGTGTGTGTGTATATATTTATATATTTATATACTTATATATTTATATACCAAGCATAAAATCAGAGCTAAATCTCAGAAGGGAAGTCTAGGTTTGATATATACATAATAGGGGATTGTTAGCAGAGAGACCATATATAGAAAGTGATTGTCTTAGGGGCACTTGGGTGGCTTAGTCCACTGAGCGTCTGCCTTTGCCTCAGGTCATGATCCCGGAGTTCTGGGATTGAGCCCTGCATTGGGCTCCCTGCTCAGCAGGAGCTTACTTCTCCCTCTCCCTCTGCTGCTCCCCCTGCTTGTTCTCCCTCTCTCTCTCTCTGTCAAATAAATATGTATATATTTTTTAAGAAAGTGATTGTCTTAGCTGAGGCTGCTAAAACAAATTACCAGAGACTGAGTAACTTAAACAGCAGACATTAATTTCTCACAGTTCTGGAGGTTGGATCATGGTGCCATCATGGTTGAGTTCTGATGAGTGCCCTTTTCCTGGCCTGCAATCAATTGCCTTTTTGCTGTGTCCTCACATAGCAGAAGAGGAAGCTCTGGTATTTTTTCCTTTTCTTATTAGGGCACTAATTCCATCGTAGGGGCTCCACATTCATGAATTCATCTAAACCTAATTACCTCCCAAAGTCCCCACCATCTAGTACCAGCACTTTAGGGGGTTAGGACTTCAATATAGGAATTTTGAGGGGACACAAACATTTAACCTTTAATATTGTATATGTTGAACTTGAAATGTCATTGAGATATATAAGTAGAAATAGCTAGTAACCACATCTTTAATCAAGTACAAGAAATTCTGCGCAACCTTCTGATCTTTCATTACTTCCCATCTGAGCATATATATGACTTCACTGTCTACCTAGCCACTCATTCTGGAAACTGGAGATTATTTTTTACTCCTCAATCTTTGTCTTCTAACACAGGATCTTAGCCACTAATTAATAAAATCATCTACCAGAGATATATGTAGAATTCATCTACTTCTTTCTCTCCTTACTACTGCTGCCTTAATCAAATTTACACTGTTTCTTCCCTCTCTTACAGTAATAAGATCAGACTCAGAGTAACCATTCTCAAAAATATTGTACCCTTCAAAAGATTATGGGTTATATTTATCCTGTCTTTGCCCAATTACCAATATTTTAAGGGTAAACTTATAAAACCCCTTCCTATGACTCTATTCCAATCCACTGTATACAAAGGGGTAGAGAAAGTGCTAGAATAAACACTTTTATCCATTATTTTTACTCCTTTTCTGCTCCATTGTATAAATCATTTCTAACATGTTTAGATTCAGAATCTGACAGCTCTTGGGTCTCATTATTAATTGATAGTTTACTACGATTTCGAGTAAGTAAAATGGGGCGCCTCAGTGGCTCAGTCATTAAGCGTCTGATCCCAGGGTCCTGGGATCGAGCCCCGTATTGGGCTTCCTGTTCAGCGGGAAGCCGGCTTCTCCCTCTCCCACTCCCCCTGCTTGTGTTCCCTCTCTTGCTGTGTTTCTGTCAGATAAATAAATAAAATATATATATATTTTTAATCTTTGGCCTTCTGACTCAGATTGGTAAACCAGAAATATCGTTTACTTTCTCTCTCTAAGCCTTATGCTGACCTGGATAGAACTGTGACTTAAGAGGTTGGAGGCTCAGAGATGCCAACTACTAGAGGCCTGTTGATACTGAAGCTGCTGGCAAAGGGTTGGCCTTCTACAATGCATTCTGAAAATGACCACATCTCCCAGTATGGCTCCTAGTGGGCCATTGCTGTCACAATCCATACAATTCTAACCCTGTGACTCAGACGCTTTCTCCTTTCTTAGATGGTAGAACACACACCACTATCTCGCTTCATATAATGTTAAATGGCTAATGGCTTTAGTGTTGGGCCATTTCAAAAATATGTAAAATCTTTTATTGGAAAATCTGTTCCTTGGAGCTGTTTCATGATGCCTCTTCCTCTTTAAACACCTTTTCAAATTTCTCAAGGCGATAAAATCTTGATCTTTCCTGCATTTCCTCTCGGAAAGGGTACATGTGTTCTTAAGTCATGGCCTGTAAATTATATAAACCCCTGTGGGGAAAAAAAACACTTCTAGGGAAAGGTTGAGCCAATTTGTATTACAGTCCCATTAAGGGACAACACCACAGTCCCATTAAGGATTAGTTAGAAGAAATATAGCAATATCATTATGTACTCAGTAAGTAAATAGCTTAGTGATAATTGAAGGGTGTAAGAAAATATCAATAGAAATGTGGGGAAATACATCCGCAACTTTGATCATTATTCAGATTTAAACTTGTTTCATAATCTTTGGGATTTAAATATTTATTGCATCTTTAAAGTATCAGTAGCTTACTGCTGCTAAATCAAGTTATCCTTATTATTAGTCTGTGGGTTATATATATATATATATATATATATATATATATATATACTTATATATATGTATCAGGATACTTAGTAGTCTTTTTTCAAATGATTGAAATAAGGACATTAGAAATCTAATTTTGCATGTGTCTAAACAAGGAGAAGAGGAAGAAGGAGGAGGGGGAGTAGGAAGAGGAGGGAGAGGCCAGGGGGAGGGGAGGAGGAGGAGCAAGGAGGACTAGAATAACTCTAGAATATGCCAGAAATTTTGCATGTATCATTTCTAAGTCCTACTACCACCCTGAAAGCTAGGTGTATGTGTGGTATATTTTAGGTATTTCATCCCTGTATTTTTTTCTTTACCCCTCCCACCCCCAACCCATTCTATATAAGCAAATGGTCAGATTTGTGCTTATTGTTTTGAGTGAATTTGGGAAAAGATGGATTACAGAGAGCTCCTGTGAATCTTCCTAATTCTATAGACGTGAGAATATTGGGACATAGAAAAAATATCTTGATCATAAATACAAAGAGGAAAAGATTTCACTAAAACAAGAAAGAGTTTTTCCAGCCAAGTGTGAAGGAAGATGGTGAGAATGGAGATGTTTTAGAGTCTCGGAATATAGGGAACATGTCCCTAGTTTCCAGCAGGGAAGCCAGAGGGCCAGCAACATTTCCAGAGAAGAAATGGCTACAAGAGCCATTTAGGCAAGTGAGACCACTGGCAACCTCAAAGGAATATCTTAGTGCCCTAGGTAGAGCTTGAATTCAACAGAAAGCTTCCAGATCCTCAAGATCACACTAATGAGAGGAAGGATAGAATCTATCAGGGTAGATGACTCTGGGAGCACATGGCACCTGTCTCAGAATTTCATGGAGTTTTAAAATAGGGACACAGATTCGGAGGAAGGGATAGAAATACCCTTTCCCTAGAAGACTGAATAACATAAGATTGGGCTAGTCTAGTATGACAATTTTCTTGACTTTCTGTTTCTTGCAATAACCAAGGACAATTGTTGAAAATACCAGAGGTGTTTAGAGAATACATTTAATTGAATTGAATTAAATAGTGGGAGTAATTTAGAGATTAATCACTTCATTCTCATATAACAGTACCCTCTAGGTAGCATGTATCTGCTTTCCAGGTGTTGTATATTTTCTGAATCCTGATCTGAATCAAACTCTTACCTACTTGGAAGTATATTGGAGTTAGACATTGTAAAGAACTGTAATTTTTCAAGATTCCTTTCTGTCATGAATTTAGTGAATAAAGCTTTTTTCGTATTTTAAGAAATGAAATTGCAGCAGCTGACACTAGTTATAATGCATCCTAAAGCGTAAGTTATGGTTTGCCTATTAATTTCCATCCTAATGTATTTTTATTGTTATATTTTTGCTTACAAAGATTTTACTGTCACTTTATTTAATTGAAATCAAATGATGTTATTTACCTTTTAGTGATGCAAAGAAAACTGCATTTGTAAGCTACTATTATTCAAATTGAATATTCTTATAGAATGCTAAAAGTCTTTAGTGCAGAACATTTTACATATAAATTTAAAATAAGTGCTAAACTGTGACATCTACTCCACCAGTCCAATAATTGAGATGATATGGAAGTTGAAATTGTAATTGATTATGTGCAAGGCATTGCTGAAGTCATCAAATGACAGAAGATTCCAACAGATTATTCTCGAAGAGAACCATATCTTCTATCTAAAAATATTATCACATTGTATGATATATTTAGTAAAATAAATGAGTAAATACTAACACAATGCTATCCCACAATGGTCTGTATCTTTAGCAGCATTATATGATTACTTTTAGATCTTTAAAAGAAATATTAGCATGCATATTTTGGAAAATAATTCAGAAACATGCTTGCAAATTGAGCCCAGTTCTAAAGAAGGTACTTTTTCATGACTGACTCTGTGAGTTACTTATATCTGTAAAACAGACTTGGAATTATTTCCAATCTAATAGTAATGTCTCTTGCAATTCTCAAGTTGTGGAATAACTGGGGACTTTGGTAAACATTCTCTGCCTTCTAGCTGGATGATTACAGTTTTCTCGCATCTTTATGTTCAATTGGTGACTCTGGTTCTGAAGTTAGAAGGTTCCTGCAAAACCCAACAAAACTGAGGAAATAAATAGGATATACGTTCTTTATGTTAAGTTCTTTATTTCTTAACACTGGTTGGAAAAATATTTAGAATCTAAGTGATTTTTGCTTTTAGCTCTAGAATGTGTTGTTAGATTCCAAAACAACCACAAATGTCTCCCATTCCTACATGTACACCCTTTTGCAATGTGACGTGGTTTGTCCCATTTGAATCTGAGTCTGGCCAACCAACTTGCTTTTGCCAGTGGGACATTAGCAGATGTAATACAAGAAGAGGTCCCTTGTCACTAGCCTTCTTTTGCTGCTAGAAACCCTTCTCCCACTGTGTTATGAAAGAGAATGAGAAAATTGCTGTCCCAGCAATCCCAGCCAATTAGTAAAGCTACACTAGTCCATTCAGCCCATTCAGCTAGCCAAGACCAAAAGAATTGCTAGATTAATTCACAGAATGTAAGAAATAATATGTGTGTGTTATTTTAAGCCATTATGTTTTGATAGGGTGTGTTATGCATCAAAAGCTGATGGGATTATATTTCAAGAATACATGAAATGCTGTGACAATGTCATGCAAATAGTTTATTCCCCTTGTGCAAGTCTATCTGTCTGACTTTATGTTTTGACTCCTCATTATTTTAGATTCCTCAAGACTTCAACTCAAATGAATAGTTTAAAACCCTGATTCCTTTGTTCTCATTATTTTTGTAGTTCCCAATCCTTATTTCTTAGTTTAGGTTAACATCTCACTTGCTTTGGGTAATTGCCTTTACTATGGGTTGAAAACAACTTTTCTTTGACATTCATCTTTTAGTGAGCACACATCTATATCTGTGGGTGTATTAGTTAAAGCTTCCTTTCCTAATTATGGCATTATATTCCCCCATGTTGTAAGTCCTTTGCAGGTCTACTGGGCTTCTGAACTTGAGTCCATGTAGGTATACCTCAGGCTCTTTTGGTCTGCTTCAATTTGGCCCTCTGCGCATCTCTCTTATGGCCTTGGACACTGCCTTAAATTCTTTGGCTCAGGCATCTGGCTTACAATGTAATTTGAGGAAACACGTGTTTGAGGGAAGTGTTATTGTTACTTGGACCTACATGAAGCCAGACTAAACAATGGTCTTTGTGTTACAATTTCAAGTATGTTCAAAGTTATTACTTTCTAAATAGCCATTGTGTCCCAATTTTTATCATTAAATTTACTCCTTGGAACAAAATTTCTTTGGTTTTCAGCATTCACTAATTCTATATTAGAGCCACTAATTAATTTCAAAACAAAGGGAAAGCACAAGAAAATGTAACTGCGAAAGAAATGCTTTGAGAAAGGACAGGAGTGTAGATATGCAGATCAGGGTATATTTTTAAAGAAAATCAATATGTTAGAGTGTTTATAAGCACAGATCTAGAATCACAGAAACCAGGGTTCAAATATTAGCTTCACTATTTACTAATCATTTATATGACCTTGAACAGTTAAAACCCTTTGAGCTTCTTTTTTTTCTATTTGTAATTTGAAGCTAATATATAATTCAGAAATTGTTTTGAGTCTCACCTGAGATGTGTATAAAGCATTTAGAACAGACAGCATTTTTCATAAAACTAGAAAAGGTAATATTAAAATCTGTATGAGAGAAGACCCCCTAATTGCCAAAGCAGTCCTGAGAAAGAAGAACAAACCTGGAGCTGTCATAATTCCAAATTTCAAGATATACTACAAAGCTGTAGTAATCAAAACAGTGTAGTACTAGCATAAAAAAAAAAAAAGACACATAGAACAATGGATCAGAATAGAGATCCCAGAAATAAACCCACATTTACATGGTCAATCTATGACGCAGGAGGCAAGAATATACAATTGGTAAGAGACAGTCCTTTCAATGAATGGTGCTGGGAAAACTGGACAGCTACATGTAGAAGAATGAAATTGGACTACTTTCTAACAGCATATACAAAAATAAATTGAAAATGGATTGAAGACCTAAACATGAAACTTGAAATCATAAAAATCCTAAAAGAGAAAATAGTAATTTCTCTGCCATCAGTCATAGAAATATCTTTCTAGGGGCGCCTGGGTGGCTCAGTCAGTTAAGTGGCTGCCTTTGGCTCAGGTCATGATCCCAGGGTCCTGGGATCGAGCCCCGCATCGGGCTTCCTGCTCTGTGGGAAGCCTGCTTCTCCCTCTCCCACTACCCCTGCTTGTGTTCCCTCTCTCTGTCAAATAAATAAATCTTAAAAAAAAAAAACACATTAAAAAAAAAGAAATATCTTTCTATATATCTCTTCTAAGGCAATGGTATTAAAAGCAAAAATAAATTATTGGGACTATATTAAAATAAAAAGCTTTTGCACAACATAGGAAATCATCCAGAAAACAAAAAGGCAACTGACTGAGTGGGAGGAGATATTTGAAAATGATATAGCTAATAAGAAGTTAACAATCAAACTATATAAAGAACTTATATAACTCAACACCCAAAACACAAGCCATAAAAACATGGGCAGAAGACCTGAATAGACATTTCTCCAGAAGAAGACTTAGAGATGGTTAACAGACACATGAAAAGATGCTCAACATCACTCATCATCAGGGAAATGCAAATCAAAACCACAATGAGATACCACCCCACACCTGTTAGAATGGCTAAAATCAAGAAAAAACAACAAGCATTGACAAGATGTGGTGAAAAAGGAATGCTTGTGCACCATTGGTGAGAATGTAAATTGGTATAGCCACAGTGGAAAACAGTATGGAGGTTCCTCAAAAAATTAAAAATAGAAATACCATAGGATCCAGTAATACCACTATAAGGTATTTACCCAGAGAAAACAAAAACACTAACTTGAAAATATATATGCACTCCTATGTGTATTGTAGCATTATTTATGATAACCAAGATATGGAAGTAACCACAGTGTCCACCAAAAGATAAGTGGGTAAGAAAGAAGTGATATATATATACACACATATATACACACTATGAAATATTACATAGCCATAAAAAAGGTAAGATCATGACATTTGAGACAACATAAGGGACCTAGAAGATATGCTAAGTGAAATAAGTCAGACTGAGAAAGACAAATATTGTATGATTCCACACAAAAGTGGAATAAAAAAATGAATAAATGAACAAAAAGCAGAATCAAAACTATAAATACAGAGAATAAGTTGATGGTTGCCTGAGGAGAGGGAGGTGGGGGGTGGACAAAATGGAAGAAGGGGAAAGGGAGATACAGGCCTCCTGTTACGGAATTAGTAAGTCATGGGAGTAAAAAGCAGAGTATAAGGAATACAGTAATATTGTAATAGTGATGTAAAGGGACAGGTGGTAGCAATATTTATGGTGAATATAGCATAATATATAAACTTGTCAAATCATGAATTTGTAAACCTGAAATTAATGTAACATTGTGTGTTGCTGTACCAAAAGAAACAAAAAGAATAGCTCCTTGGAGTTAGTAAGGCCTTAAAGCATGGATGCTGGTATCTGTTCTGCACATTAGTGGTTGAAGCTATGAGGAAAAGGTTTTGGGAATTTCTTGGATATGAGAAAAAAAGAGTAAGCCAAAAATGAGAAAAGACAAGATGAAAGACAAAATTTGCATCCTTTGTGGTTTTATCTATATCTAAACTGTGTCTTAATGTATAAAAGATCTATGTTCTTGGGAAATAAGAGGACGAGACCTGAATTTAAGTGTGCAAATTCTTACCTCATCATAAGAAAAAATAAAATTCTTTACCATCAAAAAATTAAGTCTTGGAATGATTTAGTGAAGGAGATTATAAAGTCTTTATGTTTGTGTTTATATGTATCTGCATTTATATATACATGCACTACATATGTATGTATCTAAAATCTTTAATGAACAAACATTGTTTATTCTGGGGAGTTATGACTTCTGGGAAGTCATTATTACCTATCATGAGGCATTCTCTATGAAAGATCCACCTCACCCCATCTCACAGAAGTTTAGGAGAAGGCTAATAGAATATATTCAGACATTCGTTAAAGCCATACCACAGTGGTTCAATATAGAGAACACTATACAGACTTAAATATTGCTTTTATTATTCCAAAGGTTTACCTTAACTTGTGTGGTATCTACAGGTTTGTACCTGTTAATTTTTTCTGGACCTGTTATATTTTAGTGCTTCAGTTTTAACTCAACAATTTTGACTGCGTCATTTTCTTTGTCTTTTGGAATATAGAAATTTGATGGAGATGTTTCTGTTAAAAAATTACAGAATTATTAATAGTCAAGCCTTGAATATCAAATAACAATTAAATTTTTAGTTGCCTCTTAATGTTTTCTGTATTTTCCCAAAGGTTTTTATTGCTTTAATAATTAGGAAAATTAAATATGATATTTTAGGAGCTTAAGAACCAAAGATATAAATGACTTCAACTAAAATCATATAGTAAATCAAAGTGAGAACTTTGGGAACTTTAATTAAACTTTAAAAATGTGTGCTTATCCATCAAAAGGAATGAAATCTTGCCATTTGCAATGACGTGGGTGGAACTGGAGGGTATTATGCTGAGCGAAATAAGTCAATCAGAGAAAGACATGTATAATATGATCTCACTGATATGTGGAATTCCTAATCTCAGGAAACAAAGTGAGGGTTGCTGGAGTGGTGGGGGTGGGGGTGATAGACATTGGGGAGGGTATGTGCTATGGTGAGCACTGTGAACTGTGTAAGACTGATGAATCACAGACCTGTACCTCTGAAACAAATAATACATTATATGTTAAAAAGAAGAAGAAGATAGCAGGAGGAGAAGAATGAAGGGGGGAAATAGGAGGGGGCGATGAACCATGAGAGACTATGGACTCTGAGAAACAAACTGAGGGTTCTAGAGGGGAGGGGGGTGGGGGAGGGGTTAGCCTGGTGATCGGTATTAAAGAGGACACGTATTGAATGGAGCACTGGGTGTTATACGCAAACAGTGAATCATGGAACACTACATCAAAAACTAATGATGTAATGTATGGTGATTAACATATCATAATAATAAAAAAATGTGTGCTTATTTAAAAACTAATACTCTCAAAGTTTTTGTGGAAAAATAAAAGTTTTTTTAAATATATGTTAAATATAACAGTACAGTAAAAAAAAAAGTGGTATTTATTGCTCTGTGTTTAAGACTATGGGTGATACTGATTTTCGTCATTATAATTTTCTGATATAAACGGCAAAAATATGTACTTTAGAAGATTATAAACTAATAAACTTTAAAAGGTTTGTGAAAATTGCTCTAGGTAGCATTGACATCTTCACAATATTTGTTCTTCCAATCCATGAGCATGGAACGTTTTTCCATTTCTTTGTGTCTTCCTCAATTTCTCTCCTGAGTATTTTATAGTTTTCTGAGTACAGATCCTTTGCCTCTTTGGTTAGATTTATTCCTAGATATCTTATGGTTTTGGGTGCAGTTGTAAATGGGATCGACTCCTTAATTTCTCTTTCTTCTGTCTTGTTGGTGGTGTATAGGAATGCCACTGATTTCTGTGCATAGATTTTATATCCTGACACTTTACTGAATTCCTGTATGGGTTCCAGCAGTTTTGGGGTGGAGTCTTTTGGGTTTTCCACATAAAGTATCATATCATCTGCAAAGAGTGAGAGTTTGACTTCTTCTTTGCCAATTTGGATGCCTTTGATTTCTTTTTGTTGTCTGATTGCTGTGGCTAGGACTTCCAATAATATGTTGAATAGCAGTGGTGATAGTGGACATCCCTGCCGCGTTCCTGACCTTAGGGGGAAAGCTCTCAGTTTTCCCCCATTGAGAATGATATTCGCTGTAGGTTTTTCATAGATGGCTTTTATGATATTGAGGTATGTCCCCTCAATCCCTATACTCTGAAGAGTTTTGATCAAGAAAGGATGCTGTACTTTGTCAAAAGCTTTTTCTGCATCTATTGAGAGGATCATATGGTTCTTGTTTCTTTTGTTAATGTATTGTATCATATTGATTGATTTGCAGATGTTGAACCAACCTTGCAGGCCAGGAATAAATCCCACTTGGTCATGGTGAATAATCCTTTTAATGTACTGTTGGATCCTACTGGCTAGTATTTTGGTGAGAATTTTTGCATCCATGTTCATCAAGGGTATTGGTCTATAATTCTCCTTTTTGATGGGGTCTTTGTCTGGTTTTGGGATCAAGGTAATACTGGCCTCATAAAACGAGTTTGGAAGTTTTCCTTCCATTTCTATTTTTTTGGAAGAGTTTCAGAAGAATAGGTATTAATTCTTCTTGAAATGTTTGTTAGAATTCCCCTGGGAAGCCATCTGGCCCTGGGCTTTTGTTTTTTGGGAGATTTTTGATGACTGCTTCCATTTCCTTAGTGGTTATAGGTCTGTTCAGGTTTTCTATTTCTTCCTGGTTCAGTTTTGGTAGTTGATACATCTCTAGGAATGCATCCATTTCTTCCAGATTATCTAATTTGCTGGCATATAGTGGCTCGTAATATGTTCTTATAATTGTTTGTATTTCTTTGGTGTTGGTTGTGATCTCTCCTCTTTCATTCATGATTTTATTTATTTGGGTCATTTTTCTTTTCTTTTTGATAAGTCTGGCCAGGGGTTTATCAATCTTGTTAATTCTTTCAAAGAATCAGCTCCTAGTTTTGTTGATCTGTTCTACTGTTCTTTTGGTTTCTGTTTTATTGATTTCTGCTCTGATCTTTATTATTTCACTTCTCCTGCTGGGTTTAGGCTTTATTTGCTGTTCTTTCTCCAGCTCCTTTAGGTGTAGGGTTAGGTTGTGTATTTGAGACCTTTCTTGTTTCTTGAGAAAGGCTTGTATTGCTATATATATACAGTTTGAACAGTTGTTTTCATTTTCATTTGTTTCCATGAATTTTTTAAAATTTTCTTTAATTTCCTGGTTGACCCATTCTTTCTTCAGTAGGTTGCTCTTTGCTACCTAGAGCAATTTACACATTTAATGCAATCCCTATCAAAATACCATCAACTTTTTTCAAAGAAATGGAGCAAATATTCCTAAAATTTGTATGGAACCAGAAAAGACACTGAATAGCCAGAGGAATGTTGAAAAAGAAAAGCAAAGCTGTCGTCATCACAATTCCAGACTTCCAGCTCTATTACAAAGCTGTAATCATCAAGACAGTATGGTACTGGCACAAAAACAGACACATAGATCAATGGAACAGAATAGAGAGCCCAGAAATGGACCCTCAACTCTATGGTCAGCTCATCTTCGACAAAGCAGAGAAGAATGTCCAATGGAAAAAATCTCTTCAACAAACGGTGTTGGAAAAACTGGACAGCCACATGCAGAAGAATTAAACTGGACCATTTCCTTACACCACACAAAAAAATAGACTCAAAATGGTTGAAAGACCTAAATGTGAGACAGGAATCCATCAAAAGCATAAAGGAGAACATAGGCAGCAACCTCTTCGACCTCAGCCGCAGCAACTTCTTCCTAGAAACATCGCCAAAGGCAAGGGAAGCAAGGGCAAAAATGAACTATTGGGACTTCATCAAGATAAAAGGCTTTTGCACAGCAAAAGAAACAATCAACAAAACCAAAAAACAACCCACAGAATGGGAGAAGGTATTTGCAAATGACATATCAGATAAAGGGCTAGTATCCAAAATCTGTAAAGAACTTGTCAAACTCAACACCCAAAGGACAAATGGTCCTATCAAGAAATGGGCAGAAGACATGAACAGCCATTTTTCCAAAGAAAACATCCAAATGGCCAACAGACACATGAAAAAGTGCTCAGCATCGCTCAGCATCAAGGAAATCCAAATCAAAACCTCAATGAGATACCACCTCACACCAGTCAGAATGGCTAAAATTAAGAAGTCAGGAAACAAGTCAGATGTTGGTGGGGATGCGGAGAAAGGGGAACCCTCTTCCACTGTTGGTGGGACTGCAAGCTGGTGTAGCGACTCTGGAAAACAGTAAGGAGGTTCCTCAGAAAGTTGAAAATAGAGCTACCCTATGACCCAGCAATTGCAGTACTGTGTATTTACCCCAAAGATACAAATGTAGGGATCCAAAGGGGTACGTGCACCCTGATGTTTATAGCAGCAATGTCCACAATAGCCAAACTGGAAAGAGCCAAGATGTCCATTGACAGATGAATGGATAAAGAAGATGTGGTATATATATACAATGGAATATTATGCAGCCATCAGAAGAATGAAATCTTGCCATTTGCAACGACATGGGTGGAACTGGAGGGTATTATGCTGAGCAAAATTAGTCAATCAGAGAAAGACATGTATCATATGACCTCACTGATATGTGGAATTCTTAATCTCAGGAAACAAAGTGAGGGTTGCTGGAGTGGTGGGGGTGGGAGGGATTGGGTGGTTGGGTGATAGACATTGGGGAGGATATGTGCTATGGTGAGCGCTGTGAATTGCGTAAGACTGTTGAATCATAGACCTGTACCTCTGAAACAAATAATACATTATATGTTAAAAAAAAGAAGAAGATAGTAGGAAGGGAAAAATGAAGGGGGCAAATTGGAGGGGGAGACGAACCATGAGAGACTATGGACTATGGAAACAAACCGAGGCTTCTAGAGGGGAGAGGGGTGGGGGGATGTGTTAGCCTGGTGATGGTTATTAAAGAGGGCACATATTGAATGGAGCACTGGTGTTATATTCAAATAATGAATCATGGAACACTACATCAAAAACTAATGATGTAATGTATAGTGATTAACATAACATAATAAAAGTAAAAGAACAATACAGAAAGAATATAAAAAAATCGTTTGTGAAAACACTGCTTTACATCACATTATTTAATTTAAAGAAACTGTATATGAGCTTCTAAGTCTCACTGACCCAACTTTAAAAAAACTGTATTGTATTTTATAAGGAAAGGGCTGTGATGACCAACAAAAATGTAGAAGCTTTACATAAATGAGAAGATTTATAATCTTCAATTCTAATTGAAATAATTCTATTCACAGTTTATTACTATTGATAATGTCCTTAATTTTTTAATGATTAATTACTTTGAAATATTAAAATAAGACCACTTTTCATTTGCCAATCAGGCTAAACATTATGGTATGTTTTTTATATATATTTATAGCATGATATAAAATATTATTTATAAAATATCTGTTATAGGAAGGCAAAAATATGAAACTCTCCGTTGATTTATTGACTATATTAGAAATACATTTTTGTCATTATAATATGTTGGGAATTTTGAGGATCTACTGTGTTCGTAATAATGGGACACTAATTTCAACAAAGTAAAATGTATATCATAAGACAATAGAATTCTTGTTCTCAGTAGTTTATCATCCACATGAAGAACTTAAACATAGTAATCTAGTTCATTACCAGTGTGTAGAGTGCATGGGAGTCAGAATGCTTTTGAATGGGATAATATCTGAAGTAGAAGTGAATAATGAGCAATTCTTTAATCACTCTTTGTTCATATTTTCTATACAAAGGTTAATTTCTTAATAAGGTCTTCTGCTTTAATAGATAGTAATTCCAATCTAAATAATTTTGAATCATTTGTTCTTTAAACTATAAAACTATAATTATAATTAAAAGCACTATAAATATAATTGAAAGCATTACAATGTGGTATAGCAGAGCCTGTAGTATTAACTGAAAATGATCTTTGACAGTGGGATTTTATAGAAGAACTGTTTCTGCTCCCCCTTCAGAGCCCTCCAATAGCTCCATGTTTCAAGTGACTCTACTCCTCCTATCTTCAAGAGTCAACCTGCAGTTAATGGTGAGTGAAATTGAAATAAAATTAAAATTCCATTGAGGTCTTAGAATTAGGCACCTCATTTCTTTCTTTTTTTTTTTTTTTTTTATACAAATGTCAGTATGCATTGCTTTTGCTAGAACACTATTCACTAAGATCCTGACAGCATGGTGATCAGAATATTTTGGTACTATGTTTCATTTTACTTCGGTATATTCTATTTTCCATAGTTTTATCACCAGAAACAATCTGCACAAGCAGAGAAACAATAATGACAGTTCTATACTATCTGCATTAAATAATTAGTAATATAAATTTGCTTCAGTCTGGATTTCCTTTTATGAAATACATTAAATACTGATAAAATTTGATTTTAACACAGGCATATTTGAGACCTCTCTTGGCTGTGTATTTCCAGTTATACAGGACAATATATTCAACCATTCATTTGTTTATTTGATAAGACTTACCCATGACCTATTATGGGTAAATGATTATGACAGACATTGAGAAAGCAGAGTAAGTGCCGCTCAGTATGTAGTTTAAGAAGCAGGCAGGACACCCACCAGTTACAAAACATCATGACAAATATTCACAGATTTATGCAGCAAGTGATGTGGAAACACAGAAAAGAACAATTGATCATGTTTGGGAAATCAGAGAGAAGTTCACATTCTGTGTATGTGTGGAGAGGCGATGTTTGAGATGTGTGATAAGATACTCTCCAAATGAGCAAATGAAGTTGCATTGGTGAAGGAAAAATTTAAATTATAGCAAGAGTATGTAGTGATTAAGAACTCATAGTTTAGGAATATGACAAATTTAATTGGAATTCCAGTTTTCTCATTGAGTGAACCTTTGTGATCTTGACAAGCTACTTAATTTCCCTGAAGATAAATAGAAATAAAAACAATACCTATCTCATAAGCTTTTTATGAAGATCAAGAGACCTACTTATAAAATACCTAGCAACATGGCTAGCTTTGATAAATAATAAGTGATAACTAATTACTGAATTTTATATGGGGTTGAAAGTCAGTAAGTATCATTTAGATATTGACACAAATAGAGAAATAGAAAGACAAATGTGTTTTTTTAAGTTGAATACAACTTCTAGAAGAATTAAAAATTGAGTGAAACGTCAATACCCCATTAAATAAAATCAAAACACAATAATATAATTCATATAACAAAAGTAATAAATTTATTTACACATGAAAATGTTAAAACATTATAAAATTATATGAGAATGAAGCTAAAACATAGCAATCATGGCAGTCAATGTGAGTTATACTCTCCTACTAAGGACAGATATATTTAGATGGTGTCAGAAATTAAGATCCAATTTATGCTTTATAAAATAAATCTATGTAAAAAGAACCCACTAGATTTCTTATGATAAAACATGTCATTTGAACAGAAATAAAGAAGAACAATAATATAAGGTGAAATAAAATTTAAGGACAAAAGCATTAAAATAGAATATTTTTGTCTTATATGCACGTTTAACCAGTGATTATTGATCACACCACCTATGAGTGGCCTTTTTATGTGGACTGAGTTTCTTTAGGAGCTCCAAGGGTAAGCATCCTAAGAAAAAGACTCAGGTAGAAACCAAGCCACTGTTGATGATCTGGCCTTGGAAGTTAGGGTCATTTATCTAGTGCATTTGTAGAGATTGTCACAGTGTTTGTCTCCTGGGTTAAGGGAAGGGAGAGTGCCGCCACCTCTTGATGGAGAAGTGGCAAAGTCCTAGAAGAGCATGTGGAAACAGAAGCATTGCTCTGGCCATTTTGGGAGTCCACAGCCTAGCCTAGTCTCACCAACTAGCAACAAATATTCACATTCTTCAGGCAAGCAAAATATACTCATTCCTTCCTCCAAGAATTCCCCAATGTGTCATTTCATTATGGCACCAGGCTGTATTGGAATTGGATGTTACCAAATAATTGGTGCTTAAGAATAGATGAAGTTTATAGATACTAAGTTTGCATACCTAGAAATCATGAGAGTCCATTCAGAAATTATTTGAATCAATAAGAAAGTACAGTAAAGTAGCAAGTTAATACATACAAAAATTATTAATACTCTTATTTACAAGAATAGCAAATTTGAAAATAAGATAAACAAATCTTTATAACAGCATATAAAATTGGTGTTAAAGATATGTTAATATTACCTGAAATAGATTGTACTGTTAGCAATATAAGTGGGCCTGGATGATTATTTGCAAAATACAATGAGAGCAAAAAGCTTAATATCTTTAATACTTGATAAACTCCTAAAAAAAATAAGATGAACACAACAAAAGAAAAAAGAGCAAAGAACATGAATAGGCACTGAGAAAAGAAAAGAAAAAAATAAATTAATGTTGGACCTACACTGCTGATCAACCTCTTCTGTTCAATACTGCTGTCCCCCTTCCTTTCACAGCTATTAATTCCTAGGAAATATCTTGTACCACCAATTCAATTTTAGCATCTGCTTCCAGAGAACCCAAACTGTGACAAGGATGTAAATGTATTTTGAGTATTGTTTTTGGAAAGAATTTTACATTCTTATACATTCTCTATATCCAAATAATTTTAAACTGGTGATTTATTCTAAAATAATAATATGAAATGCACTTTTGAACATAGGTTATATATGAAGGAGTGTTATTAGTTTATATTAAAAGTGAAAACTGATAATTGCTTGACTTAAAATTTGGCATTAATTTAAATTAATGCATTAAAAATGTGCCGGCTATACATATTTATTTATTTTAAAAGGAGATTGTCCTATAGCTTATAGTGAAAAAAGTTGGGTTACACAATAGTATTTTTTAATGAATCCAATTATTTTAACATTTATGTATTCATTTGTATTATATAACATTTATAGTTTATGGAACATTTATATATTTAATAGAATTATTTGTGTGCTTTAGATCTATGTAATCATTTATGTATGTTATATAGTTATAAAAGAATTTATAGAAAATAATACAAGAGAAAAAGACTTGAGGGGTATATCATAAAATGTTTTGGTGTTTATATCTGGTGAGGGTATGGATAACTATTATTTTCTTTGTAATTTTCTCTACTTTTGAAATTTTCTACAAGCATTATGAATTATTTTTAATGTTTGTAAAAAATATATACAAACCTATATTTAACCACCCTTTCATATTCATGTTGACCTACTTACTCTTGCTACATCTGTTCACCTGAACTTTCTTTCCCAGTCACAAATAGGAGCATATGTATATAAAAATGAATGTCTAGGTAGCAGGGCAGTCCAAGATGGCAACATAGGAAGATGTCACCTATCTTCCACAGACACACCAAATCTATAACTGTATATGGGACAATTCCCTCTGAAAAAGACCCTAAAACTGGCTGACCAAATTCTTTACCACAAACAATTTATAAAGTCCACACTGAGATGGGTAGGAGAAGTAGAGACATGGTCTCACCAAAAACACCACCTGTGGCATGGTGACACACATTGAGAGGCATCTCATAAATCTGGAGCTTCTCTCTGAGAACCACAGGGTCCATGTCCCACATTAGTCACCCTAACTCTTAGGATCTGCACTAGCGATGAGCCTCATAATGTCCAGCTTTGAAAAACAATGGGGCTAAAATTTAGGAGACCCAAAAGGCTGGAGGGAGCTGAGATACTGCTCTTAAGGGCTTGTATACATTCACTTGATGTGGGGCCCAGCACAAAAGCAGTAGTTTGAAAAGCATCTGAACTATATGTGAAGATTCATTTATTAATTTTATAGCCTCTGCTATAGAGCAGAGGCCTGTTGGGACTCTCTCAAAGGACAGAGGTGCTATAGGGTGCCATTTTGTGTCTTCTCTCAACTTTGCTAGTGCAAGCAGGTGCGTGTAGACATTGTACTTTCCTGTTTACCCAGTAAAGCTGTCATGAATGCCCTGATTCTCTGCTCTCCCCTGCCTTGCTAAAACCAGTGGGCATAAGCAGTCCACACAAGGGATGCTCCTTAATAACCTGGCTCTGTTGGATAGGGGGCTTCTGCTCTTGGGTCCCATGGGACTGTAACAACTGAAGAGACAGTTTGTGGCAGACCAGCACCACCCAGGGCACTACACACAAGACTGAACACATCCCCAGTCTTTATTTGAAAAAGGCCTATTTACTTATCCAGGAGCTTTGGCCTGAGGGTCAGGGTTCTGGTTTGCCATACACTTAGAGGCTACAGAGGTGCTCTTAGGAAATGTGAGCCAGTGGACTGCATCTTTTGCACTCACCCTCAGTCTTGCTATAGCTTGCTGGTACCTCCCAGAAAGGAACTTATACATTTGTCTAGAACTCTGACTTTTGCAACTGACACCCAGGGGATACCTCCAGATCACCTTGCCTAGAGGCCAGCAGGATTTATGACTGGGGTCCCACAGGACTATATCTATTTTCATACTTTAAAGCTGCTGCCTGAGGTTTTGGCTTCTAGTCAGCCAAAAACTAGGTGCTGACTGAGACTCCCACCCTTTGGAACACTAACAGGTCTTGGCACAACCTCAACAATTAGAACTTGTCAAGAATAAATCATGATACTTAAACAATCACAAAGATAGAGATAACCAAGAGCTAGGGCAAGATTGAACAATAAGGTTTATCTCCTACAAAAGTCCATTTCTTCAAGACTGGGAGAGGTACTTATTTCACTTCATACATAAAAACAAACACAGAAAGTCAAGCAAAATGGGGAAATAGGGGAATATGTTCCAAATGCAAGAACAAGATAAAACCTAAGAAAAAAAATTCTTAATAAAATGAAGATAAGTAATTTACCTGATAAAAAGTTCAAAGTAATGGTCCTAAAGATATTCACCGAACTTGGGAGAAAAATGGATGAACACAGTGAGAACTTCAGCAAAGAGACAGAAAATATAATAAAGTACCAACAGAAGTTGCACAGCTGAAGAATAGAATAAGTGAACTGAAAAATATACTAGAGGGTTTCAATAGCAGACTAGATGAAGCAGAAGAAAGGATCAATGATCTAGTAGAGCAGCAGAACTCACACAAACCAGGGGAAAAAAAAAAAAAGACTGCAAAATAGCAAAGGTAGCTTAAGGGCACTATGGGACAACATCAAGTGGAATAACATTTGTATCATAGGAGGAGATAGAGAAAGAGAGCCAGAAAAATTATTTGAAGAAATAATGGCTGAGAATTTCTGTTACCTGGGGAAGGAAACAGATGTTCAGTTTCAGGAAGCCCAGTGTTTCAAATAAGATAAACCTAGAGATCCACACAAAGGCACACTATAATTAAAATGTCAATAGTTAAATAGAGATTTTTTAAAGCAGAAAGAGAAAAACAACTTGTTATGTACAAGGGAACTCCTATTAGGCTGTCAGCAGATTTTTTAGCAGAAACCCTACAGGCAAGAAGAGAGTGATATGATTTATTTGAAGCACTGAAAGGAAGATACTTCAAACCAAGAATACTCTACCTGGAAAGGTTATCATTCAGAATTAAAATAAAGATAAAGAGTTTTCCAGAAAAGCAAAACCAAAAAGAGTTAAAGGTTAAAATGGCCTTGCAAAAAATGTTAAAGGGGCTCCTTTAAGCTGAAAAGTAGGGTTCTAATTAGTAACAAGAAAACATATGTAAGTGAAAATCTTTTTTTTTTTTTTTAAGATTTTATTTATTTATTTGAGACAGAGAGAATGAGAGACAGTGAGCATGAGAGGGAGGAGGGTCAGAGGGAGAAGCAGACTCCCCGCCGAGCAGGGAGCCCGATGCGGGACTCGATCCTGGGACTCCAGGATCATGACCTGAGCCGAAGGCAGTCGCTTTACCAACTGAGCCACCCAGGCGCCCTGTAAGTGAAAATCTTGATGGTAAAGGTAGATGTATAGTAAAGGTAGTGGACAAATCATTTATAGGGTTAGTATGAATGTTACAAGATAAAAGCAGTAAAAATAAGTATAACCACAATAATTAGTTAAGGAATACACAAAATAAAAAGATGACAAATGTGACATCAAAAACATAAAACGTGGGGTGGGGAGTAAAAATGTAGAATTAAAATGAATTAGAATTTAAGTTATATTAACTTAAAATAGACTCATCTGTATAGGCTGTTATATGTGAGCCCCCTGATAACCACAAAGCAAAAACCTATAGTAGTAGATACACAAAAGATAATGGCAAAGGAGGGCGCCTGGGTGGCTCAGTCGTTAAGCGTCTGCCTTCTGCTCAGGTCAGGATCCCAGGGTCCTGGGATCGAGTCCTGCATCGGGCTCCCTGCTCGGCGGGAGGCCTGCTTCTCCCTCTCCCACTCCCCCTGCTTGTGTTCCCTTTCTCGCTGTGTCTCTCTCTGTCAAATAAATAAAATCTTAAAAAAAAAAAAGATAATGGCAAAGGAATCTAAGCATAATACTAAAAGGGAAGTCAACAGAGAAAAAGGAACAGAGAGGAACTACAAAACAGCCAGAAGACAATTAACAAAATGGCAGTAAGTGCATACCTATTAATGATTATTTTAAATGTAAATGGACTAAACTCTCTAATCAAAAGATGTAGAATGACTGAATGGATGAAAAAACAAGAGCATTCAAATGCTGCCTACAAGAGACACACTTCAAATGAAAGAACTCACACAGACTGAAAGTGAAGATATGAAAAAAAATTGTTCCATGCAAAGTTAAACCAAAAGAAAGCTGGTGTACCTGTCCTTATATCAAACAAAATAGACTTTAAACGAAAGGCTCACGAAAAACAACACCCAAAATAGGCATTGCATAATGATAAAAGGGTCAATCCAACAAGAGAATAGAACATTTGTAAATATTTATGTACTCAACATAGGAGCACCTAAATATACAAAAGCAAATATTAACAGACCTAAAGGGAGAAATTAACATTTTAAGTTAAATTAATAGATTAATTAACATTAATAGATTAATGTTAATATACATTAAGTTTTGCTTTTGTATATTTAGGTGCTCCTATGTTGAGTGCATAAATATTTACAAATTAACAGCAATACAATAATAGTAAGGGACATTAATGCCTCACATCAATGAATAGATCATTAACACAGAAAATTGATAAAGAAACATTGGCCTCATCCAGCACATTACATACACACATTACATTATTTAACAACGTGCTACTGAACAATTGTGTCAATTAAGTAAACAAAGGAGAAATAAGAACAAATACCTTGAGACAAATGAAAATGGAAATATATCACAAAATCTATGGGATGTAGGAAAAATAGTTATAAGAGAAGTTCATAGTGATATAGGCCTGCTTCAGGAAATGAGAAAAATCTCAAATAAAAAATCTAACTTTACACTTAAGGGTAATTGGAAAAGAATAACAAATGAAGCCAAAGTTAGTAGAAAGTAGGAAATAACAAAGATCAGAGTGGAAATAAATGAAAGATCAGGAACAAAGTAATGATGTCCATTATCACCATTTTTATTCAATATAGTATTAAAAATCCTAGCCAGAGCAATTAGGTAAGAAAAAGAAATAAAAGGCATCAAAATTTGAAAGGAAGAAGTGAAATTGTCCCTATTTGTGGATGCCATGATTTTATATATAAAAAACCCTAAAGACTCTACTAAAAAACTCTGAGAACTAATAATCAAATTCAGTAAAGTTGCAGGATACAAAATCAATGCACAAAATCAGTTGCATTTTTATATACTGAAAGTGAACTGTCTGAAAACAAACATCTTTTTACAATTACATTAAAAAAGAAAAAAAAAGTAGGAAAAATTTAACCAAGGTTGTAAAAGACCTACACACAAAACTATCAGGCATTGATAAAAGAAACTGAAGAAAACACAAATAAATGGAAGGATATTTTGTGCTCACAGATTGAAAGAATTAATATTGTTAAAATGCCCATACTACCCAAAGTAATCTGTAGATTCAGTGCAACCCTTATCAAAATCCTAATGATATTTTTCACAGAAATAGAACAATCAATCTTAAAATTTGTATTGTATGTAACCACAAAAGACGCTGTTTAGAACAAAGTCGGAGGCATCACTCTCTCTCATTTCAAACTATATTACAAAACTACAGTAAACAAAACAGTATGATATTGGCATAAAAACAAGACATGTAGATTGATAAACTGGAGACCCCAGAAATAAACCCATGTATATGTGGCTAATTGATTTTTTAATATGCAATAAATAAACAATGGGGAAAGGATAATCTTCAACAAATACTATTGGGAAAATTGTACAGCCACATGCAGAAATGGACCACTATTTTATACCATAGACAAGAATTAACTCTACGGATTAAAGACTTGAATATAAGACCTAAAACCATAAAACTCCTAGAAAACATAGGAGGTAAGATGCTTGACATCATTTTTGTCAATGGTTTTGTAGATCTGTTGCCTAAAGCAAAGTCAACAAAAGCAAACATAAACAAGTGGGATTATATAAAACTAAAAACTTCTGCATAGCAAAAGGCACCATGAACAAAATGAGAAGGCAACCTAGTGAATACGAGAAAATATTTGCAAATCAAATATCCAAAAAGGGCTTAATATCTAAGATATGTAAAGAACTCATACAACTCAATAGAAAAAAACAAAAAACAAAAGGATTTGAATAGACATTTTTCCAAAGAAGACATAAAGATGGTCAACAGATACATGAAAAGATACTTAACATCAATAATCATCAGGGAAATGCAAGTCAAAACCATAATGAGATATTATCTCACACTTTTAAGGATAGCTATTATTTAAAAACAAAAACAAAAACAAAACAACAGCAAAAAAGCAAACAAAAACACCCAAAAGATAACAAGTGTTTGTAAAGATGTGGAAAAAAGGGAACCCTTGTGCTCTGTCGGGAATTGTATGCATCCAGTTGCATCCATTGTGGAAAACAGTATAGAAATTCTTCAAAAATATAAAAATAGAATTATCATATGAGTCAGCAGTTCACTTCTGGATATTTATGCAAAGAAAATGAGAACACTAATTCTAAAAGATATATGCACCCCTATGTTTATTCTAGCATTATTTACAATAGTCAGTAAATGGAAACAACCTGTGTCCATTAATGAATGATTAGATAAAGAAGATGTAGTGTGTGTGTGTGGGGGGGTGATATGTGTGTGTGTATATATATATATATATTATATATGTATATATGTGTATATGTGTATATATATATGTGTATATGTGTATATGTGTATATGTGTATATGCCATACATATGTGTATGGCATACAACTCAGCCATAAAAAGAGTGAAATCTTGCCATTTGCAACAACATGGATGAACCTTGAGGGTGTTATACTAAGTGAAGTAAATCAGACAGAGAAAGACAAATATCATATGATTTTATTTATATGTGAGAGTTTTATATATAAAACAAAACAGAATAGAACTCATATATACAGAAAACTACAATGGTGGTTGCTAGAGGGGAGATGGTGGTTGAGTATGCAAAATGGGTGAGGGGGTGTTAAAAGGTACAAATGTCTAGTTATAAAATAAATAAATTGTGGGAATATAATGTACAATATTATGACTATAGTCAATAATACTGTAGTGCAGGGTGCCTGGGTGGCTCAGTTGGTTAAGCGACTGCCTTCGGCTCAGGTCATGATCCTGGAGTCCCTGGATCGAGTCCCGCATCGGGCTCCCTGCCGAGCAGGGAGCCTGCTTCTGCCTCTGACCCTCCCCCCTCTCATGTGCTCTCTCTCTCTCTCATTCTCTCTGTCTCAAAAAAAAAAAAAAATCTTAAAAAAAAAATAGTAATACTGTAGTGCATATTTGAAAGTTGCCAAGAGAGTAAATCTTAAAATTTCTTAACATGAGAAAAAAACTTACAATTTTTATGGTGATGAATGTTAAGTGGACTTACTGTGATAAGCATTTCACAGTTTATATAAATATCAAATCATTACCTGAAACTAATATAATGTTGTATATCAATAATACCTCAATTAAAAAAAAGGGGAAATAGCATTCAGGCTTTAAAAGAAGAAGAAGAAAAATCTAGATAGGCAATAAAATCTTGTCTAATAAAATCCTTGGTAGGAAAAAAAAGAAAAGGAAAAAATGAATGTATAGGGTTAAAGAGAGCTAATCTAAACAAAAAGGAGATTCTGGTAAAAGTGGTTTTACACTGCTATCAGAAAGATAAGAATTTTGGTGATATACTTAATATGTGGCACAAAGTGCTGTCATTTTGATGAGTTATTACTGTATTACTATATTATTACTGTAATGCCCTCAAGATCTTAACCTCTAACTACTACCAAAGAATAAGATGATAATAATCATCTATTCTGTTCCTTCAGTGACATTAAAAAATACTGAGTGCATACTATTTTTCAAATATTGCTCCTAGAGATTCAGGTGCAGAGTAAATGTTATAGATAAGGAAGGTTCTTTCTCTTAGTCTGCTATTCTAGTAGAAAAAGACAACATGTGGCCAAATAAATAACATGCTTTGAGAAAGTGCTAAGTGCATCAAAGAACATAAAATAGTGTCCTGGGATAGAGGTTGACTGAGGGGGTATTGTGTTTGATAGGAATAACCAGGGAAGATTTTTCTGGAAAGGAAACATTTATTCATAGATCTGAAAGTTGAGAAGGAGCCAGCCATATATAGATCCTGGACCAGGCAGGGTAGACAATTAAGTTTAAAGGCTTTCTTATGGAAACAAGATCGGTGTTTTAGAGGAATACTAAGACTTATTATTATCATTATTATTATTATTATGGTTGGCCTACTATTATTTCAGGTAAGAGATTTAGCATTACTAGAAGTTTAAACATCCACCGCTATTATAATATTTAAAAAATCATAAAAACAATATATAATAAATATAAAAAACTACTGTACCATGAAATAAAGATAGTTCCTTTGAGATTATTATAAATGTATAAATTCCTCAAACAGTGACAGTGAATTAGATTTGAAAATCTTTTCAAGGGAGACAGAAGGAGAGTCTCTATTGAGAACCCATCTAAAATCCTGATTTTTAGAGTGGATTCTGAGAAGCACCAAGACTCAGAAGTTTTGTGGGGAGGGGGTTCTGTGGAGAAAGAGATTTTATGGATTTTATTTGTACCCATGGGTTAACATTCATTTCTTGTTGTGCTTAAGAGATGAGAAATTTAAATACTTTAAACAGGAAAACACTTAGATAAGTTTTATAAGCACTGCATTATAGTTAAGAAAGGCAATTTGTATATACAGCTTAGGTTAGAGTGGTTCCTTCAAGGTGCTCCCCAACACACAGGATGATGTAACTTTAAAGTAACCTCACACCTGAGCACATACATACATATCAGGACCCTTATATTTGACTTCATTAAGCCCTTTTGTCCTTGCCCTACTGCTTTCAAAAAGTAATACACCTTTATTTCACCATTTCCTCATTTCCCAAAACTTAATATTTTTCCCTTTCCGCCATCCTTGATTTTTCTCTTTTCTATTACTAACAAATAAAAGAGCCCTAAATTTCCTATTTTTATCTTCATTTCTTACTAATATAAATAAAAAAATACTGCAAGAATAATCCAAGAAAATCAAACAAAAAAAGGTACCACATAGCACTTTTAATGTAATTTGGAAAATCTCTGTTATTCCCATACAAAGGTATTCATTCATCAAATTCCTGATTCTGTTTGTATTTGAACCTTTGAAGTTTCCAAACTTATGTGATTAATTTATATAAATAATTATATTCCTTAATATAAATTAATAGTGATCATAGTGACATTTGAATGTTCTTTTTTTTTGAAATTTGAATGTTCTTAATTTGTTTAGTTTAACTCTCAAAATCTTTGTTTTGGGGAAGCAAATTAGCTTTGTCATCTTTCCATTCTGTTGTATATATATTCAGCTTCTCCAACTACTGCAGTGTTTTTCAAGGAGTAGCTAAGGCCCCCAGATATGTTTTAAGCACTAGACTAAAAGAATATAAATGTTCATTAGCTATATTTTATGAAAGAAAGAAAGAGCTTTCTAATGAGATCTTAAAATATAGTATGACTCTTTTATCGAGTTACCTTTAACATGGCAAGATTTTAAATTTAAAAATTACAAATAATTAAAGATAACCAATATATATAACAGTTCTATTATGTACCCTGAAACATTTGCATGGATAAGATATATGCTATAAATGACCAATTAATTATTTCATTTTAGAGAGGCAACTCCTCATTAAAAAGCTACCAAAAATGAAAAAGAAAGAAATATGTACTGTTTTTGATCAAGAAGTGTTTGGTGGAAATCTGGATAGATTGCATCTTATAGAGGTAATGAAAGGGTAACAAAGCAGTGAAAAACTTAGTTGTAATAAGGTAAAACCCGTGCTACTTGAAACTGTAATTTTCTGAAATAGTTTAATGTTAGAGTTTACAACACAGTTTTCAATTTAAGATTATTAATCATTAATAATTTAATGATTATTAATCATTACTTTTATATTCATGACATATCAGTTATGTTGCCAGGAAATCTATTGGCTGTAGAATTAGATACCTTTCTTTATATTAACTATATGGCAAGGTTGGTTATAATGATCTGTTGTTCTATTATTAACATTTTGCCTTGCTACTCTTTTCTATCTCTGTACATATAAATTCTTTTAAGTCACCAGAGCGTATAATGCAGAAAAGGAAAGTCAGTCAAAAATCCAGTTTCCAACTGGCACTCAGTTTTTGTAAGTGCATCCAAAAAATTCATTTTATTTGTATTATACAAGTCCATCCGCATCACTTTATTTCTAGTCTCTATTCTTTGTAGTTATGTTATTTTTAAATTTGAAAATATTTGGGGCCACTTTGTGATTTTTTTAGGTGAGATGAGTTACACAAGAGCAGTCTGGAAAAAATACCTGGGTCTGCCTTCAGTCTATGAGGAAAAGACTTTAAGAACATTTATATAAGCAATATGAACAAAGTGCTAGAGCTGCTAAAAATCTTAGAATGTTTAATATATATATGTATGTATGTATTCACACATAATTTATTGTGTATATATCATACATATTATATACCATGTATTATGTATATAATATATATTAAGGCTATGTTTATAGTTATATTTATATATGCATTCCAAATGAACAAAGGTAAAAAGTCATAGTTCAGGCATAAGATCTCAGGTGGAAAATTATATCTAGTTCTGTCCTGGATACTGTCCTTGAAGGATGTTGGTAAGTTAGTATATATTCAGATTAAGAACACTAGAAAAGAAAGGAAATACTGTGATTGTGGGCTTTTAATATATTTCAGGCATTATTCTAGATGCTTTTATATATATCACCTTACCTAAGCTTTATTAAAAAGCTGCAGTGGTGAGACACTTTTGCTTCAAAAAACCTAAAATGACTTAATTAATTTGATTAAAATCACATAACCCTATTTTACTAATTTCTACCAAGTACTTCAACAACCAATTCAGATATACTCTGGCAACTTTCGTGGTTGCTGTCGGATATATTTAGCCACCAGAATGATTCAGCAGATTATCAGACCAAACTGATGGCCCTATCTCTCAGTTTGCTAAACCTATTTGACACATTTGAAGAATGCAATATTGAGGGTTTGGGCCCTCATGTTTTTAGGGCTCTCATTATAACTAGGATTCCAAACCTGTTAATGGTGGAGTCATCTCCAGGTTGTGATCCAAATCTAATATTTGGAATTCTGGAGAACTGAGAAAAACGTAAACTGACACAGTAGAGTCTAGAACTAATAACCTGGATAGGAATAGACCCTGGAATATTTACACTGGCTGAAGAAGGAAAGTAGGTGGGAAGCACCTAGGATTCCCCTCCCCACCCTGGGTCTAATTTTCAATTGCTTTCCTGACCCAGAATTTATTCCCCTCACCCTAACCAAATGTGGCTGTGTGAATTCTACTTTCTGAGAAGATTTCTCTGTCTTATTTCCCCATACTTATCTGTTGGTTCATTTGTTCGCTTTTGATAATTTTATTTTAAATTTCTGAGGGCTGTTACTTGTTCTCTAGTTGTTGCTATAGATTATAACTTTCTATAGCTTGTTTTTTCTTTATAGCTGCATAGGCTTAAAGAAGAATTTTTTTCTCTAAATATATTAGTTTAAATTTAATAGCTGTTTAATTTTCCCTTTTTTTCTGCTTTGATTCTATTTCCTTGTAGCTTGCTTCAGTATTTGTGAAATTCATGCCTTTGTTTTATAAGAAAGGCATTATTAAAATATTGGGTGATTTTTTTTTTATTATCTCTTTATATATAAAAAAGAGGTACTACATTGATTTGTGACCTTGGACAGAATTTAGGAAATAGTTGTTCTCCTTGTAGTGTGAGTAATGGGTAGTCAGTGATTTTCATTGTAAAGGATTTTTTAGACTTTTAAAAATTTATATTAGTGATTATGGTTTTGATATATTTTGGTCAAGGTTAAAACTCATTATATGGGTGACCTCTCAAGTTTAACTGAGAATGTTTCTCTTTATTTAGGATCCTTCATTTTTTTCAGGATCTTAACATGGCTTTATTATTTCAATTTGTAAAATTTTACACACATCTAAATAAGCAGTTGCTTGGTACATGCATTATATTGGACAAGTCATTACTTTTTAGTCTCCTCTTGGATACATTGGAACAGTGTGAAAGTTTTTAAATATGTGTTTTTCCATTTGGGGCACCAGAACATTAATTCTAATACTCAGAAATGGGCCATTTCGATCCTATAGGAGTTCTATAAATTACAGAATTAATAAAAAATAACTAGAAAACACTTTGAGAGTGATTTAAACTGATAAAGAATGGATCTGTGTCTTGACTATTATTGAGAAATTGGATGAAAATATAGAACTTCTTTTAGCCAATATATACTGTGTGTATGTGATATACTATATTTTGCATTTGTGACATTCATGGACAATCAATGAGTTTAATTCCTCAGTGATCCAGGGGGTATGTAAGACACTTTGAATTCCTTTTTACCAAGCAACTGGAAAAAAACATTAGGATAATGGTTTTAATTTGGAAATTTTTATTGAGTTACTTTTATATGCTAGATATTATTCTAGAGGATGAAAATTCATTTGTGAAAATGATAAACTCTAGTCTTATACTCTTGGAACTTACATTTTATGGAGAAAGACAAGCAATAAACATATAAACAAATAATTGCATAATAACATTTCAGGTAGTGATATTTTTATGAAGAAAACCTATCTTTGTGAATGGATAAAGAAGATGTGGTATATATATACAATGGAATATTATGCAGCCATCAAAAGGAATGAGATCTCGCCATTTGCAACGACGTGGATGGAACTGGAGGGTATTATGTTGAGTGAAATAAGTCAAACAGAGAAAGACATGTATCATATGATCTCACTCATATGAGGGATTCTTAATCGCAGGAAACAAACTGAGGGTTGTTGGAGTGGGGGGTGGGGTGGGAGGGATGGGGTGACTGGGTGATAGACACTGGGGAGGGTATGTGCTCTGGTAAGCGCTGTGAATTGTGCAAGACTGTTGAATCTCAGATCTGTACCTCTGAAACAAATAATGCAATATATGTTAAGAAAAAAAAAAGAAGAAGAAGGTAGGGGGAGGGGAAGAATGAAGCGGGGGACATCGGAGGGGTGGACCAACCATGAGAGACGATGGACTCTGAAAAACAAACTGAGGGTTCTAGAGGGGAGGGGGGTGGGAGGATGGGTTAGCCTGGTGGTGGGTATTGAGGAGGGCACATTCTGCATGGAGCACTGGGTGTTATGCACAAACAATGAATCATGGAACACTTCATCTAGAACTAATGATGTAATGTATGGGGATTAACATAAGAATAAAAAAAAAGAAAAAAAAAAGAAAACCTATCTTTGTTCTGGCTTGGTCTACATTTAGCTTTCCATGTTTGTCAGATTTTCCTGATAATAGGCTGCAATTCTTGATTCTTATTTTCTACAGCAGATTGATTGCTTTTTCTATTATTGTTTACTGAGTTTGTCATTTTTGTCTACAATTCACTTGTGGTATTAACTCTTGATCATGTTAAGGATGCTTTATATCCCTATCATAGTGAGTAAAATAATAATTGTTTTGTGCATAATACCTATGGGGTTACTTTTTGATGCATCTTATCTGTCATTTTTGCTTTAATATTAAAGATTTATTTCAACTTTTTTTGCATTTTGCTTCTAAGAATAAACATTTTACATTCTTTGTACATTGAGAGGCTCTAAAACTACTTTGACCAACAATTTCACTTTTGACTGCCATATCAGATGAATATTTCTTGTCATTGGATGTAAACCTGGACACTGTAATGCTTTCTGTGTAATATCAGACTCCTCCCCATTTTGCCTGCAATAATGTAGTGCTTTTTAGTAAATTTCATATTTACTGTTTGTATGAACCACATACAAGACCAGTACAAAAACACTAATATTTTAGGATCCACAGTTATTTTATCCAGTTAACAGATAATCAGATTCTCCTGCTTTTTCTCTCGCTTAAGAAGAAATATATGTTACCTGTACGTAGACAGCATACACATATATTTGTTATAGTAGCAAATGGTTCAACAGTACAAATTCATATCCAGACATTCCTGATTCCTGATCTTCAGTCCTCCATTTACCCTTCTTATTAGCACTGTCATCAGTTTATGACGTTTGTAAATAGACTCATTCCTCTTCTATATGAATGATCACACTGCCGACAGTGCTCCGTACCATGTTAAAATACTCTAGACTAAGTAAACTTCATTAGGAAATCAACCCTGGGATGTCAGTGGTTTAACTAAATAAACTTATTTCCTGATTGCAGTTTATCCCCAATCTGTTGTTGACAGATAGGAAGTGGAGAGCCCCAGGGCTCTGCTCTATCCATTTGCTCAGTCACCTGGGCTGACAGTCTCTATCTTTCTATTTGGTAAGAAATGGGACACAGTCTCTGTCCTCCACTGCAGAGCAATCGAGTAGAAGAGGAAATCATTCATTAATGATTAAGGGCCTCAATTAAGTCACTCAGAAGCAATTAAGGTGACCTATGTCTCTTATGCTCATAGCCCTTGACTATACCTAGTCAGATGGTCCTGAAACAGCTAGAGAACTGGGCAGTATGGGCCTCCTGAAAAAAAATGTAGCCTTCACATGCCCAGAAGATAAGATATATTGGACACTAGTCTACCACTTGCATCTCAATCTTTTTTGTTTAAATATATAGAAATATATATGTTTAATATATATGTGTATGTATGTATATATATACACATGTGTACATATACACACATATGTGTATATGTATATATCTGTGTCCTGGAGCTCATTCTGTGTTAGTAAATATATCTCTGATTTTAAAGGCTAAGTAATGTCTCATTGTATGAAAATACCAAATTTTACTTACCTAGTCCTGTACTAGGTTGTTTCCAGTCTTTTGCCAGTATAAAAATGCTGTAGTGAATAGCTTTTGTGAACAAGTACAAGCATGTTACTGGGATATATTTCTGGAAATGCAATTTTTGCAGCAAATTGTATGTGCATATAAAATTTTGAAACATACATGTTATAAAACCAGTGATATTTTGGGGGCAACTGGGTGGCTCAGTCAGTTAAGTGTCTGCCTTTGGCTCAGGTTATGATCTCAGGGTCCTGAGGTTGAGGCCCAAGTGGGGCTCCCCACTCAATGGAGAGTCTGCTTCTCCCTCTCCCTCTGCACACCGCCCATGCTCTCTTTCAAATAAATAAATAAAATCTTTTTAAAAAATGGATATTTTCTTTTATATGTATTATCTGTGTCTTCAGTATATTTGTCTCCTTTTTTGATTTGTTGGAACTGATTTACATGTTTTGATTTATGAAAATTGATGTTGAGTTATTTGGTGCATAGATATTAATAACTTCTGTATCTTCATAACAAAGTGCCATCCTTTGTCACATTTCAAAGACCTGCGTTTAATTTTTGTTTTATTAAGAATGTGACCCTGTTTTCATTTTGCTGGTGGTGGTGTCCTCCTTTTTATCTCTGGATTTTGTAACTACTTTGTTTATTTTGTATACAGCATTGGTATTAAATTTTGCTTTGGAATTCAATTTAATTATTTTTTCTTTTAGTAGACAAATTGAGTCAGTTTACAGTAATTATCAAATTCAGTCTTTGTTTTACCATATGTTAGTGTTGTTTTCCCCCCTTACATAGCCTTGCAGTTTATTTCCTTTGTTTCTCCATTTATTTCTTGTTATAATTAGGAAGAATGTGATTTTTTAGTACTTTCTTTTTCAGCTATCACTTTTTAAAACACATATACTTTCATGTATTTATTTTCTGCTATGAATTTCCTACTACGACCAGTGGTAAAAGTAGTATAATTAATTTTCTCCTTTCCCTTCTTTACACATTTTGATTAATTATATTTCTTAATTGATTCTTAGTTCTAATAATTGAATTATCAATTATAAATGACATATTTTGGTACCTTAGATATAAAATTAGAGGAAATTCAGAACCCCTCTACCATCTTACACCCTTTTCTGTTGCACATCCAATTTTTATTAGTTTTATAAATTTCTATCTTGTCAGAGAATATAAAAATATATACTCTTATCAATCCATCCTAAGTTTGTTTTATTTTATGTAAGTAAATTCATAATCATATATAAACCCTCTTGCCGTATATTATCTTTTTTGTTGTTGTTAGAAATTTATCCCGTAGATTCGAAGAAAATTCTACAAAGTGGGACTCATGGGAACAGCATTCTTAAGTTTTTTCAGGATCTCAACTATCTATTTTTCTATTTATTTTCAATATTTTGTCCAAACTGGAGCACTTCAGAGTGAGAGTGGGTTGCTACTAATAACTATACCAGGACAATGGGTATCAACTCAATTGTATCTCAAGCTAATAAGGATGTATAGACATCCCACCTGATTGTCAGTGTATAATTTTAATATACACATTACAATATTCTGCAAGCTATAAATGGTAAACCTAATAAAACTCTGAGACAAAATAAGTTTTTTTGATTGTATTTTAGAAAAATGTTTCATTCCAGTATTTTATCCCCACTCTCCAACTTGAGGACTAAAATATATATACATGTTGGAACTCCATTTTCTTTCCTTCATATTTGTATTTTTTCCCCTAAATTTTTAAAATTATTCATATATTTCCATCTTATTGTTCCTGGGTTTATTATTTTTATTCTCTATCTTTCTTGTATTTTTTCACATTGTCTCATCTTATGATGCTTCCAATTTTGCCATCATTTATATTATAATTTTATTTTTTTTTCCTCTCAAACTTCCCTGAACTCTGGTAGCTCTTATTCAGTCTCTTATGCGTATCTCTTTTCAGGGCACTTGTGTTTCTGCTTTGTGCTTTCTATATAAATATATAAATGATTATTTCATATCTTCTCCCCCCCCCATTTATGGTCATTTGGATTATTCAGTCACAATTTACAGTAACATTTTTGTGATAATATTCTTCTGATACTAGTCTTTCACATTGTTTCTTTTTTTATTATTTTGGATAGTATATTTCAAATCATCTCTTCCTTTTCAAAGTAATACACATCTTTGAATCCATTGAGCTTTCCCTAGAACAGTAATTTATAGAAGGTTATTGTAGAAATCATGCCAAGTCTTGCTCTAGGCTAATTTTTTTCCCTTGTGACTTAGGAAATTATATATGAGTTTTTCACTTTTATTTTTTTAAGATTTTATTTATTTATTTGACAGAGAGAGACACAACGAGAGAGGGAACACAAGCAGGGGGAGGGGGAGAGGGAGAAACAGGCTTCCCGTGGAGCAGGGAGCCCAGTGTGGGGCTCGATCCCAGGACCCTGGGATCATGACCTGACTTGAAGGCAGACGCTTAATGACTGAGCCACCCAGGCACCCCCAAGTTTTTCACTTTTTACTTCATTCTGGACAATGGAGATAGATAGCTGTGGTTGTCTTATCCTAACTTTTGTATTTCTGTGAAATTTCTGCATTTCATTCTTATCTTTAATGTATATTTTCACTGGATATAGAAATCTTGGTTGAGAGATTTTCTTTAAAGCATTTTGTAGATGATATTCCATTATCCTCTATCTCCTTTTTTTTCTAATGAGAACAGTAATTTATATCATTGTTCTCTTATATGTAATATGTCTTTTTCTTGTCCCCTTTCACATTTTTCTCTTTATCTCTGGTTTTCCTCAGTTTGGTTGTAATGTATCCAGTGGGGTTTTCATTGTAATCATCTTGGTTGGCATTCATAGTTATTCATAAATAATTACCCTAATTGGGATAATTATTTAATTTTGTTTTTTGAACTACATTTGGAAAATATTCTTTTTTCTTTCTTTTAAATATGGAGTGCTTCATGAATTTGCATGTCCTCCTTGTACAGGGGTCATGCTAATCTTCTCTGTATCATTGCATTTAGAAAATATTCTGTTATGTATCTAATATTCTTTATTCTTTATCCCCTTTACTATTTAGATTCCAATTGCATATGTATTACATAATTTGCATACGAAGGGACAAAGCATATGAATGGATAAAGACATAACATGCAAAATGTTAGTATTGCACAAAATAGCCTTTAAGGTAAAAAACATTAATAGAAAGTAATGAAGATTAGTTCATAATAATAAAAATTTTAACTTACCAAGAACTAATAATAATTTTAAACTCTATGCACCTGAAATCATAGCCTAGGAGTATATAAATAAAAATTTTCATAAACACAGAGGAGAGAAAAATCTTAAAAACATAATGTAAAATCTTTAATATACTTCATTCAGTATGTGACAGAAAAATAGGACAAGAATACAAACAAAACATCATTATTAAACAATCCTGTTAATTTCTATTAATACTATTTTATCTTAAAGTCTATTTTTTTCTAATAATAGCATATCTACATTAGCTTTCTTTTGCTTGGTATTTACAAACTGTCTATTCATCCATTTGCTTTCAGTCATTCTGTATTCTCATATTTTATGTTTGTGTCTTGTAAACAATTTACAGTTGGACTTTTAAATCAATCTCAAATATTGCTGTTCTAATTAGTGTATTTATTTATTTAATGTCATTAGTCATGTTAGTTGTATATTCACTGATTTAATTTTTGTTTTCTATTCATTCCACCTCTTCTATTTCAATTTTTTCTCTTTTATGTTACATTTAAGATTTTTTTTTTACTTGTTTATATTTTTTAAAAATCTTGAATGTGGGCAACTGGGTGGCTCAGTTGGTTAAGCATCTGCCTTCGGCTTAGGTCATGATCACGGAGTCCCGGGATCGAGTCTCACATTGGGCTCCCTGCTCAGTGGAGAGTCTGCTTCTCCCTCTGCCCTTCACCCTGCTTGTGCTCTCTCTCTCGCTCTCTCTCAAATAAATAAGTAAAAATCTTAAAAAAAAAAATCTTGAATGTACTCTTTCATTTAGTTGTCATAGTGTAATAATGATATATAATAATACCTCTGTACTTGGTCTTTGGTCCCTCATTCCAGACACAGAGCTCCTAAAAGAATTTCCTGAGTGATAGGAGTAGCTTTTGTTAGCATAATAAGACTCTTTCAGCCATATCTGAGTTTATGCTAATAAGATGACTCTCAGTGGGCCCCTAGATAGCTTCAAGATGAGGACTGGTTGTCAGGAGAACCAACCAGGCCCTTGATCTCTGAGGAGATCACCCATGGCTAATGATTTAATCAATCATGCCTATATAATGGAACTTCCATAAAACCCCTGAAGAGTGGTATTTGGAGAGCTTCCAGGTTGGCAAGCATATTGAGGTGCACACCTGGAGGGAGGATGGGGAATTTTGTGCCTCTTTGCTTATGTGTCCCTAACCCTTTTTCTTGGATTTGGCTGTTCCTGGGTTATATTTTTTATAATAAACTGGCGATAGTGAGTAGAGTTTTCCTGAGTTCTGTGAGCTGTTATAACAAGTTACTGAACTGAGGAGGGTGTTGTGAGAGCCCCCAGTTTATACCTGATCAGTAAGAAGTAGGAGAGGCCCAGAACTTGTGATTGACATCTGAAGTTGGGGACAGTCTTGAGGGTCTGAGTCCGTAACCTGTGGCATTTGCCTTAACTCCAGTAGTTGGTGTCAGAATTTAATTGAATTGTATACACTTGATGTTCAGAGAGTTGGAGAAGTGGTTATTAGTATGGGAAAAACCCACTCATTGGTGTCAGAAATATTGTGTATAAAAACAGTTACAGAAGTTACAAAATGTGTACAAAACTAATTAAAGTCTAAAGTAAACCAAACCCTAACAATACCACTACCCCCCGGCAAAGAAAGAATTGTAAACATTTTATCTTTACTGGATCGCTCCTGTTTACTGTTATTTTTTTATGTTTTCTTTTTTTTTTCTTGTTTAATAAACCCTGGTGATACACCCGTGTGGATATGATGCTTCAGGATGTGTTGGATTGATGGTTTCCTTTTGTTTCAGCCTTACACTGTTGGTATCTCAAGTTACTTTGGGAAGTCACTTCTAAGGCTGTGTGACTTGATCAGGCCCTGGCCTCAGACATCTGTTTCCTTCTACCAGACTCCAAAACTGAAGCCAACTTCTCCTGAGTAGATATATCTTGCACTGCAACAACTACAGTGTTCCTGTGTTCTGCTGGCTTATATGGGACCTCCTTTCCCTTTTGTTTTGACATGTCCTTTACTACCTTTGCAAATTTTTTATGTTCCTAAAAAAATGTACATTTAAAATCCAGCAGTGTTCATTTTTTTTCAGTAAGAGAGGGACCTACTTTATAATGACTGCCCCCTCACTGGAATTCAGCTTCAAGAAGGAATGTTTATGATGTTTTCTAGGAAGGTCCCAGTTAATATTTTTAAGTAATAATTTAATCCATAACTTTCTCATATATGCATCAATTCCTACAATGTGGGAAAGCCCTGTCAGGCTCATCCTTCACTGTCTACATTAAGTGTCAGCTCTTCTGAGGAGGTTTTTTCAACAACAACTATGCACAACAATCAATCACTCTCCCTTCCTTCCCATCCCCCCTCTTCCCTGTGTGTGCTCCTAAGTTGTCTCCACAATTAGGTTAGTAACGTAAGAGCAGGATTCTTTTGTATTCATTTTATTTTATACATTATTTATATATATTTATTTCATTGTACACCTACAGCAACTAGAAAAGTGTACAGAATAAAAACATTCAATATCCCCTTACAATAACATTTTCTACACGAGAACATGGTTATGATGAAAACAAATAACATTTTTCAATTATATTCACTTTATGCTATAATTTATAGTGATCTGTCCTGAACATTAGAATTATACTTCTCTAGAAAAAATGAAAGGAATACTTGAAGATCAGGGGCGCCTGGGTGGCTCAATCGTTAAGCATCTGCCTTTGGCTCAGGTCATGATCCCAGGGTCCTGGGGTTGAGCCCCACATTGGGCTCCCTGCTCCGGGGGAAGCCTGCTTCTCCCTCTCCCACTCCCCCTGCTTGTGTTCCCTCTCTCACTGTGTCTCTCTCTGTCAAATAAATAAATAAAATCTTTTTTTTTTTTTAAAGATTTTTTATTTATTTATCTGAGAGAGAGAATGGGAGACAGAGAGCATGAGAGGGGGAGGATCAGAGGGAGAAGCAGACTCCCTGCCGAGCAGGGAGCCCGATGTGGGACTCGATCCCGGGACTCCAGGATCATAACCTGAGCCGAAGGCAGTTGCTTAACCAACTGAGCCACCCAGGCGCCCCTAAATAAATAAAATCTTAAAAAAAAAAAAAAAGAATACTTGAAGGTCAGCAAAAAAGCACATTAATATGGATAAAATTCCAATGTTCATTAGTTTTTTTTAAATACAAAGATTCATTTTAATTTTGCTATGAATGTATATGGTACTCAAGTATATTGCATTTAAGGTACTTCACAGTTCAACATGAAACTGTCAAGTTATTTTGGAGTTCACATCATTCTTGAAGAAGAGACAACACCTTTAATCCTATTATTTTGGCATTTCTTCTTGTCATAATAATTTCATGGTGCACCCTTATACTCTTTTCTGTGTGTGATTTCTCTCTAACTGAAACAATAGATTATAGTGTGACAAAAGAATGATTTTTTTTTTCAGTCAGGCTTCAGTTCACTTTAAAAGAAAATTGCTTTTATGCCTTCCTTACAAAGGAACCTATGATGTTTGAAGTTAAACAAAATGACCTAGTAGAAAATATGTCAGTTTAGAACTACAAGATTTGTGATTGAAGATATCATACTGAATTTTCAGAATACGATGGAAACATTGATTCAAACATCCTCCAAAAATGTCTTACCGAATTCACAAAGAAGCAATAGTGTGTATTTTTTTTAATTGATGAGATATTTTTAAAAGGAATTTATATATCTGGTTAAATTGCTTAGTAAAATGCAATGTTAATATAACTCAAGACCTTTTTACTTACTTAAGAAATGAATCCTATATTTGTATAGCTAAAGTGGAGTTATAAGTTTTGAATTGCAAATCATAAAACTGGAGAAGGTTTAATTTAAATAGAATAGAAGAGATCAGCTAGTCAGACTCTTGAATTTAAATAAGGGCCAATTGAGGCTTACTGTAGGTAGCAGAATAATAAAATAATGGCTTAAATAAAAGTTTAAGAATTAATCATCATACTTTTATTTGTTTTATTAATAGAAGTATTACAGTGTATTTACATTTCAAAAAGTTCTTGATTTAGAACCTTTTAGAAATGGAAAGACACATCTCTGACATTGGTAATAGATACTTCCTTCTATTGCAGAAACTGCACCTGTATGTTGTTTCTTTTATTTAAAATTTTATGTATCAAACATGTAGAAGAGAATAGAGAACTTGAATATGATCATCTGTATACTCAAGTTAAACTTTCTCCCCATTTATTTCAACATCTAAATATTTGGGGAATAAAACATCACAGTTTTGCTCCCCAGGGCCTTTGCATATGATTTTTTCATGTTGTGGACTGCACAACCCTAGCACGCAGCATTTACACTGAAGTCTGAGTGAAACGGTGATCTATAGATCATGCAGAACACAACCAACAGGACCTCAGTCAACCTTTCTTCCAAGAATGAGTTATTATTCTGTATTTAGACTTATATAGTTTTCAATCTTGCTTCACACATGCATCCTCACTTTATCGAAAAGGAGTTCATTAGAGGTATGAAGCAGAATTGCCTATGTTTTCTTGAAGTCAGTCTTCAGCCACTCTAATAAGATTCTTTTCTCCTACTTTCAACCCCCCATAATTAAACTTATTTAATATTTATGGATTCATGAGACAGTATTTGTATCTATCTTGAAAAAACCCACACATCTGTAATCAATTAATTTATAGCAAAGGAGCCAAGCATATACAATAGGGGAAGGACAGTTTCTTCAATAAATGGTGCTGGGAAAAGTGGACATTCACATGCAAAAGAATGAAACTAGACCACTATCTTATACCATACACAAAAATGAACTCAAAATAAATTAAAGATTGAACATAAGACCTAAACCCATTAAATTCCTAGGGGAATTAAAAAACAGGTGGTAATCTTGACATAAGTCTTGGCAGTGAATTTTTAACTTTTTAATTTTTTAAATTATTTATTATTTTTTTTTAATTTTTTTTTTTTTTAGAGAGTGCATGAGTGAATCATGACCTGAGCCCAAATCAAGAGTTGGAAACTTAGCCAGTTGTGCTACCCGGTGCCCTGTTAGCAAATATTTTTTTAATCTGGCACCAAAAACAAAAGCAGCACAAGCAAAAATAAACATGTGGGACTACATCAAATTAAAAAACTTCTACACAGCAAAGAAACCATCAACAAAATGAAGAGGTAGCCTACGAAGAGGGAGAAAATAATTGCAAATCATATATCTGATAAGAGACTTACATCGAAAATATGCAGAGAACTCATGCAATTCAGTAGCAAAACAAATCTGATTTAAAAACAGAAGATCTGAAATGATATTTTTTCGAAGAAGACATATAGATGACCAACAGGTACATAAAACGATGCTCAGCATTATTGATCATCAGAGAAATGCAAATCAAAACCATGAGATATTACTCCCAGCTGTTAGAATGGTTATATCTAAAAAGAAGAAAAATAACAAAGTGTTGGCAGTGATGTAGAGGAGAGGGAACCCTTGTGCACTGTTTGATGGGAATGCAAATTGGTGCAATTACTATGGAAAACATTGGGTATGCCTCAAAAAATTAAAAATAGAACTACCATATGATCCAGCAATTCCACTTCTGGATATTTTTCTGAAGAAAACAAAAAACTAATTTGAAAAGAAAAATGCACCCCCATGTTCACTGCAACATTATTTGCAATAGCTAAAATATGGAAAAAAAAAAACTGTGTTCATCAATTCACAAAGAAAGAAAATGTAGTATATTAATATCATGGAGTATTAGCCATAAAGAGAGAATTCAGTCTTGCCATTTGCAATAACATGGACCCTGAGAGCATTATCCTGAGCAAAATAAGTTAAACAGAGAAAGAAAAATACTGAATGATATCTTTATATGTGGAATCTAAAATAATAATAAAAAAACAGAAAAACAAACTCAAAGACACAAAGAACAGATTGGTGGTTCCAAGAGGTGGAAGGTAGGAGAAATGAGTGAGCTTTTTTTCTTTTTTTTAGTTTAAGTAAATTGATAAAAATTAAATAGCAAACCAACAATGGATTCAATTTTTTTTCTAATTTAATGCTTTAACAATTCATACTGGCTTCAGTTTAACTACTAAATGAGGCAATATATGTGTGATGCTTAGAAAAGTGCTTGGCAATAGTAAGAGCCATATAAATCTTAGTCACTATTGTTGTTACTATGTAAGTTTTAAAGCTATCTGAGGCATCAACAGTTGGTAATTATGTCCATTTTGTTCCAAACAATTAATGGTATTTTTCTCTTTTATTGAATATTATTTTAAAGTATTTTTTCTGTTTTATATTTTCTATTTATATTATTTGAATTCTATTATCCACACTTGACAAAACTATTTCTGAAACCATTAAATCTCTCTAACCTGCTTCTCAAGACCTTAGGTAGTTTAGAATCTATTCACTCTTCCTTCATTCTTACTGTTTTTTGTACATTATTATAGTTCAAAGTCTTTTAGCAACTCTAAGTATAGTCAGTATTTGTTGTTTCATAAAATCAGTGTTTGCTTGGATTTAACCATTGTTTACAACATATTTGTTCATCCTTCTTGTGTTCTCCATCATTCCTTTACAATTCAGTTACCTTATTTCTAAAGAAGGTCCTTTCATGGAAAAATTATTAGTATAATATCTTTCAGAATTTTCATCAAAACATCTCTATGTATTTTTTACTCTTAAATAGTAATTTAGCTGGCTCTAGAATCTCAGATGGTGAGTTGCTTCCTTTCAATATTTGAAGATGTTTTTCCAATGCCTTTGGCTTTTCTCTTTGCTGTTCAGAAGTTTACTATCAACATCATTCCTTCTATATTGGTGAAGTTTTTCTGTTTGTTGTGAATAGATCTTTGTTTTTGAAGCTGTGCAATTTCCCTACATCAAGGTTTATTGATTGATTATTTATTGATGAGGTTTATTTTTAATTATCATGTTGAAGAAGTATTATACTTCTTGAATATGAGGATTCGTGTCTTTTATGGAATCTGGACAATTCTTTGTCATGAACTCTGAATATTACATCTCTGCTTTTGTCTTTCTTTCCTTTCAGGACTCCAAATAGATATTGGTTAGAGGTTTGTGTGCTTTTTCTCATGACCTTCTACCTGATTTGACATTTCTTATTTATTTCCCTATGCTGCCTTCTTCGTAATGTCCTCAGATTCACCTTTCATTACATAAACTTTTTTTATGATATTGGCTATTCTAGTTCAAAAATTACATTTTTATTTCAAAAGTTACCTCCTTTTCTAATATGACTTCCCTTTCTTTTTGTGTCTTTACTCATTTTATACTTCCATTTTAAAATGTCAATTAGAATTTCATTAACTGAAGTTCTCAGATGTCCATTCTTGTGTTGGTTCTTCAGGTTATCTTACCTGGTACATTATTTGCTCGTATAAATATTATTTTGAAGTTTGAGTTCTCTTTTAGGAGCCTTATAAAGAAGATTTTATATATGGAAATGCAGCAAAATCTGTTTGAGAATATTTCCCACTGTAGCAGATAATCTTTTACTTTTGTTGAAAGGAACTGATTTTTGTGTTAATTTCTCACTTAGAGTTTTCAGAAAGCATAAGTGGCATATATTTGAAGGGATTCCTTTTGTTTGTTTGTTTCCACTCGGGATCCTTGTCAAGGCAAACAAACTTCCTTCTACTCACTCTGGGCTGGTGGAAATTTTCCTGAGCCCATCCTCTCCCTTGTGGGGTAGCCTTTCCAAGAGTCCTGGCTTTATTCTATAATCTTAGTTATTATTCCAATTTTTCAGAGCCCCTAACTTATGTGCTCTCACTGTATTTCAGCTTTTCTTGATTTGGGGGCTCAGATGGCTTTCCTTATTTTCCAGAGAATTCAGTTCTGTATTTAAAAGAGTGACTTTTATACTATATCTTTCTTTTCAAGATATTCATATTGTTGTTCTCAGATGATTTATTTTGTTATCTTGATATAACCGTTAGTACATGATGATTTGTTCATTTGAGAGAATAATCACTATTGTGTTTAGCCACTTTAAAGGGGATTTTTTTCAGGGTTAGAGGATGATAAAATTGTTATCTTCTGAGCCACTTAAAGTATACACATAAATTATTATTGCAAATATTTTAATGTAACTCTAACCATAAAAGCAGGATGAACATGGAAATAGGATTACAAAATATAGAATTATATTTGTGATTTAAATACACATGCTTTTTATCTTTGTATATAAAATTAACCAAACATTTTATGTGAAATTATAAAGTCATTCTCAAGATTTACTTTCAAAATAAAAATAAAACATATATATTTGAATAGCTATGTACATGTAATGTTTTATGTGGTTATAACAAATTATTTTTCTTTGGGGGATTAAGTCAAGATAATGACTTTATAAATTCACATAAAACATTAATTAATAAAACACAGACACAAAACAAAGTAATGAAAACAATATATTTATTTGAAGTCTAATTACAAACATTGAGAAAATTAAATTTCCAACATTAATAATAAAAACATTAAGGTAAATCCATTTCCTTGAGGAAGTGGTGATGATGAAAAGTTAAGTCCATATACAAGTTCCAAATATATATGGTCTCTATTTTGTAATGTTTCATTTTACCAAAATGTTAAAAGTATATGTCTGTGCATCAGGGATTTGAATGTTTAATACTTTTATTTTAATATTTTGCTACATTTTCTAGATTTCCCAGGAGTATGTATTTTTTTTTTTTCTAATAATGAAAACCATTAACTGTTCTAAAGTGTCTCTATTTGGGTATTTTCCAACTTTATGACAATTCAGAACACATCTTTTAGTTTGTTTATTTTCTAGAAATAATTTTGTGGCTGTCATGGACTAGTTTATAAAATACCTTAGGTATAGTATTATGGTAAATTGATATTCTCACTCAGAGTCCTTTATATTTTATTTACAATAACTGGGTTTACGTGCTACATCTCAGCAAAGAATTAAAAAGTACATAAAACAAAAGTTCATTACTTCCTTAGAGTCCACGTTTTTAGCTATCTTTTATTTTATTACTTTATTTTTCCATTTGAATTTTGCATATAATGTGAATGCCGTGGAAATATATCCGTGTTTGGCCATTACATTCAAATCAGAATGCATCTTATTTAATTGAGGAAAATTATAAACAATTTTGAAGGACAATGATCCTTTGTATTTTAAATCAGCTAATGAAATACAGAATAATAACATTGCAATGGTTTTAGGTTTTTAGATATTTGAAATTTAAATATTTGAAAAATTTACTTGTCACATATTAAGTTAGCTTGAATTTTATAATTTGACTTGAAATTTCATATTCTTGAAACCACAAATAATTCTTACATAATCAGTGTTTCTTTAAGACTCTCCTTCGGTAATTATATTACTTTGATTACAAAAGGAACGAAGAAGATCTTATACTGAGAAAATAAGGTAATCTGTCTCTATCTCTATCCCTTTTCCCATGCCAGTTCTCAGAAAAACACATCAGTTTTAATCCTCTTGTCCATCTAAACCAAGACATCATAAACTTCATCCCTCAAAATGGAATTTAAATAAAATTAACCCAAGAAACAAATTACCAACATTTTTTCCTAGGCTGCAGATGTGAAACTTTCTGGGGATGCAATAGCTAGCTAAAATAAATATTTCACTGTGAGAAAAAATTCTCAGCTTTGCCATTTCTAGTTCTGAGAAAAACTATTGTACCTCCTTCTTTTTTTTAATTTTTATTTTTTTATTTTTTTTTAAGATTTTATTTGTTTATTTGACAGAGAGAGACACAGCGAGAGAGGGAACATAAGCAGGGGGAGTGGGAGAGGGAGAAGCAGGCTTCCTGCCGAGCAGGGAGCCCGATGCGGGGCTCGATCCCAGGACCCTGGGATCATGACCTGAGCTGAAGGCAGACGCTTAACGACTGAGCCACCCAGGAGCCCCCATTGTACCTCCTTCTTAAAGTTATTGTAAAGATTACACGACTTAACTTATGTAAATCTTTTATTACTAAGGCAGGCACATAGTAAATAGCAATTACTATTATTGTTGTTTATTTTGTCATTTTTGAAGTTGTCTACAGAATGATACAGAGTTTTAAAACAAATTTTAGGGATCATTTCTTTTTCTTGAAAAATTGCTATATACCTTGGAGTACTATATGAAATAACTCTTCTATTTCTTTGAGTACTTAAGGGATGCCAAGTATATCTATATGAATGATTTTTTTTTTTTGGCTCTATATGAATGGCAGTGCAAGTGTTTGGGGAGATAGGGAACAGTTACTGTACTTTTCCACCTGACAGTGCACAGCGATCTCAGAGTAAATTTGGCACATCAAACAGCATATGATCAAATCTGTTAACAGTCAGGAAAAACATGTGTTATCTAATAATTTCACCAACTATAATTCTAACTGAAGCATGACCTTGGGATGATTATGTTATTTAGGACTTTTCAAAAGCAAAGACATCCTCTAATTTACCAAGTTGTGAATGAACTCATTTCATGTTATTTAACAGGAACATGCAACTGGTCTTAAGTATAGAACAATTGCTTTCTAAAATGAAATAAAGTTTATCATACTCAGGAATGAATCAAATTACGTATAATTGATGTCACAGTGCCAAAATATATTCCTGCTGGAAGATACTTCTCACTATGTATTTGAAATTGAAAATACGTAGCACAAGCAAATCTGATAGTGTGAAGGTAGTATTTTTAATATAGTAAATATAAAAAAGCATTGAATAATTTGACATACATGTTTTTCTATTTCTTTTTAAGATTTTATTTATTTATTTGACAGAGAGAGAGAGAGAGACACGGAGAGAGCACAAGCAGGGGGAGCAGGAGAGAGAGAGGGAGAAGCAGGCTCTCCGCTGAGCAGGGAGCCTTATGAGGGACTCGATCCCAGGACCCTGAGATCATGACCTGAGCTGAAGGCAGACACTTAATTACAGCCACCCATGCACCTGGTTTTTCTATTTTTTAAAATAAACCTCAAGAACTATGCATTTAACATAGTTTCTGTGTTTGGAAATATTTATATCCAAGTAACCGAGGTATACATCATTAAGACTTTGGCTGGTGCTTGGTAAGATTATTCATGGCTTGAGGAACAGTTGGATGCCATCAATAATTTATTTATTTTTATGTGTATGTGTATGCATGCATGTGTATTTATTGTTTCTCAGCGTGGTAATAACCTTAAAAAACTTCCAAAATTATTTTTTTAATCTCATTATAGTTAAACTGAATACAAGCTAGAAATTTATTTATTATGCTTGTTGTGGGCTTAGAGGAAATTTTTGTACATGGAAAGACTTTGGTTAGAGCTGGAAACACTCCACAGAAATGCATAATAGAGATTGGGAAAGTGTGGCAGTGGCCTCATTTTCCAGGTGTTTGCTCAGTTGTCATGTGTATGAATGTCCTTGTATTGTGGAGGTGGAGAAATACAGTTTTTACCTTCTCACATCTTAAGTACCTACATCATGAAATTATAAATATTTGTTTTTAGGATCTAAAGAATAGAAAAGCATTTTGCCTCAATCACTTTCTCCTGGCTATAAAACTTTTTTGAGGATCAGCTACTTTGCTAATGTGTGTGTGTGTGTGTGTGTGTGTGATATTCAACTCTCACAGCATTCCAGGATAAAAACTCTATTATTTACTTTTATAAATTAGGAAACTGAAACAGAGAGGCTATGTGAGTGATCCAGGATTGGAGAGACAGAATATGCACCTGATCCAGGACAGCTTCTCTAGGACCAACACATGTATTTAGACGCTAGCAAGCAGGAAAGAGGAAAGGGACAGAGAAGTTACATCCTCTCCCTTTGAAGACCCACTCCAGAATTTGCAGAGCTCACTTTTATACTCCATCCCATTACCCGGAGGTTAGTGATGTTGCCATACTGAGGCAGTCTTTATTCAGACAGGGTATGCTCACCTAAATTTTCTAACTAAAAGGAAGGAAAAGCAGATTTTGGTGAACAGCTCCGTAACAAATGATAAATGTCCATCAGGTTATTCCATTTAACAATTATTCTTATTCTTTTGAGTGTCTTTTATAACTTCATCCATGGAATCTGTCACTGAGAAGATTTGTGAATTAAAGATTCAATACTCTACATTTCCAATTGCTAAGTTCTCCTTAAGATTTAATTCCAGGAATGATCTTCTGACTTGGACTAATGAGGATTCGCCCAAACATAAGAAGAAGAAACATACACATTCATCCTTTGAATATTTACAAAATGAACCTTATATGAACAATAACAAAAAAAATTGAATTCATTTTCTATCTTGTACTGGGAAATTAAACATTTTCATGGCCAATTTCAAATGCAGAATTTGAGGCAGTAGAGTTTAGGGTGTTTTAGAAGGATAAAAATAGAATTTTAATTCTCAGTTTCCCACATATAAGCTGTACAACCTTGGGACTTAGATTTCTTATCTGTAAAGTATACTTAAAATAATAAAGACTTTATAGTGATTTTAAGAGTATTAAACTTAATAATAAATATGTGTGGGTGTACATCTATATACGTATGGGGTTTTTTTGACAAATTTGTTTGGTAGTCATACTTTATATACTACTTGATAACTTTTTCATTGAATTATGTATTATGAGCATGTATTTCATATATAATAACATGCATCTACACCAATATTCTTAATCAGTTTGTGGTATCACATTTTGTCGATCTCAGTATGTATAGACAAGTACTACTGATAGAGTACATAAGAATTGGGAAAGAGAGGGGCACCTGGGTGGCTCAGTTGGTTAAGTGTCTGCCTTCGGCTCAGGTCATGATCCCAGGACCCAGGGATCAAGTCCTGCATCAGGCTTCCTGCTCAGTGGGGAGTCTGCTTCTCCCTCTGCTCCTCCCCCTGCTTGTACTCTCTCACTCTCTCAAAAGTGAATAAAATCTTAAAAAAAAATTGGGCAAGGAGAAAAAAAGCAAAATGCCCATGATTCATAGGTGACATGCCTTTTACATTAAAAATCAAAGAACATTTGAAATAAATTATTTGAATTAATAAGAAACTTTGGTAGGTGGGTTTTTACATTTATCTAGTAAATATTTAATGAACATATATGTGTGCTTGGGATACATCAGTGAATATAACAAATATCCTTATCTTATTGGAGCTTATATTCTAGCAGATAATATGGGAGATAAATATTAAATGTAAAAATTAAGTAAATTATATAATGTGTTAGAAGGTGATACTGCTATGGAAAAAATAAAGCAAAGTCAGAGGGATGAGGTAAGACTTTCCATTTTAAATATAATATTCCGAATAAGCCTCTAAGACTGCAGAGGGGTCTTAGACATGAGACATGAGACATGTTTAGGGTTAAATTTGAATGTATTAGGGTTGAGATAGCCAAGTGTGGAAGTCTAGTGAGAGTTTGGGTGTAAGAGTGTAAATTTCAAGACGTTCTAGTGTGGGGACATGAATTTGAAAGTCATCAACATATAGGTGCTGTTTACAAAGCCACTGCAGGATGTCACTATGGGTGTTCTGTAAATAAAGAAGAGGACCATGGATTCAACCCTGAGGCCTTCCTCTGTTAAGAAGTGGAGAAAAAGAGAACCAGTAAAGGAACTTGAAAGGTAGGAAGAAAATTTGGCTAGAGAGGTAAATGAGAGATCATGTGAAGCTAGCCAAATGCTGCTGACTACTCAAGTAAAAATATGGACTGCTAATTTAGCTTGGAGGTGATTAGGGACCTAGGCAAGAACAATTGCACTGAAGTGGTGAAGTCAAATGCTTAACTGGTATATTCATTTGCTTAGGCTGCCATAACAAAGTATCACAGACTGAGTGGTGTACATAACAGCAATATATCATCTCACAATTCTGGAGGCTAGAAGTCCAAGATCAAGTATTGGCAGATTTGATTCTTTCTTGAGAGCCATGAGGAAAAATCCATTCCATGCCTCTCCCCTAGGTTCCAGTGGTTTTCTGACAATCGTTGGTGTTTTTTGTCTTCTCAAAGCAGCACTTGGATCTCTGCCTTCATCTTCACTTGGCATTCTCCCTGTGGGTGTGTCTGTGCCCAATTCCCCCTTTATACAAGAACACTTGTCCTATTGGATTAGGGATCTACCCTACTCCAGTATAACCTCACCTTAAGTAATTATACCTATAACAACCCTATTTCCAAATAAGGTCACAGTGGACTTCAACAAATGAATTTGGAGAGGGGCACAGTTCAACCCACAATTGGAGAGGGATTAAGAGAGAATGGAAGGAGATATGGGGATCCAGTGAGTAGAGATCACACTTGAGGATTTTTTTTTGTAAAAAAGCAGAGAAATGTTGCAATAAATGGCAGGAGGAGGTGGAGTTAAGAGCATTTTTGATGTTATTTTGTTTTGTTTTTAAGATAGGAAAAATATCAAATTAATATATAAGCAGGACTGATTCAGTAGGGAGGGAAAGAATTGTTACTATAGATGACAGATGGGAAAAATTCTGAAGCATTAAGTAAGCAATAAAAATAGGTTCTAGTGCCCTTTGAAGGGGCTTGCTCTTAGGTAGAAAACAAATGATTAGTTTCTAGAAACAGGAAGGCAAGAAATATATATACAGATGCTGGTCTGTAGGTATGCGTGGGGGAAATATTCTGTAGATTTTACTTCTGGTTGTTTAATTTCTTTCCAGTGAAGCAGAAAGCAAGGTTTACAGCTTATAAAGAAGATGGGGAAAGAGATCATTAAGGTTTGAAGAGCTAAGAGAAGTGTGAAATAATCATCTAGAAGAAAGAGTGACTGGACTAGGGAAGTATATCATGCTTGCGTGAAAGACAGTTCTTATTGGCCTAGTTGAAAGCACGTTCTGGAGCCTAGAAGTTTGAAATCAAAGTGTCAGCAAGGCCAGACTCTTCCTTCCTTGCCTTTTCTAGCTTTTGGTGTGGTGCATGCTGGGCTTCTGGATGCATCATGCTAGTCACATGGCCTCTCCCTGTGTCTTTACATGGCCTTTCCCCTCTGTGTCTCTGTGTCCGAATTTTCCCCACTCTAATGATCTCATTTTAACTTGGATATCAATGTAAATATCCCATTTCCAGATAAAGTCATATTTTGAGGTACTGGGGGTTAGGACTTTAACATATCCTTTTTGGAGGATTCAATCAATCCATACAATGATGTAAAGAGGTAAGGAAGAACATAAAATTAGGTATTGTGGACTTAAAGTAAATAGAGCTGGTCAGACTGGGAGATGAGGAACAAGGAGGGATGGGTGACTAAAGATTTTTGTTCACTCATTTGATAGAACAAAAGAGATTTGGAAAAACAAAATGCTTGTGTTCAGCCTGTAGTAATCTCCTTTGCCTATAACCAAAGAAGTCCTGAGTTACTTTAAGCAGACTATCTTTTAGCAATTTCCAACAAATTTTAAGAAATGTTCTTAATAGAACATTTTCCTTTGAGTTATTTATATGCTAAACAATCACAGATTGACTGTGATCAGCTCTTTAAATTCTCTTTTGCTCAACTTTAAAGTTGAGTTCGACATATCAAATAACTCACCAGCAGATTCAAAATAATCTTTTTTCATCAGTTTCATTAGTTCCACTATTTATCTAAGTAATGACTTCTTTAATTTCATGTGCATAGCTGTTGTTCATCACTGAGTGACAAATTTCTGCAATGGGGGAAATGAAGGATTCCGGGCATATATAACTGATTGAACTGAAATCCATGTAAGCCAAATGCGTTTCAGAAACTGAAGAGCCACCATTTATCTGAGATGAAAAATACTGTGTTAAAATAATATCCTAACTCTAATTTCTAATGCCTTTCATGTAGGGTTTATTTTCTATTACTTTATACCTGAACTTAGGCATGATCAGGGCTGAGTTGACATTAAATAAATAAAGTGGACTGGAGAGTTCTCTCACACAGTCTTGTGCACTTACTGAGGGCATAATTTTTATAGTCAAGAATGAGAGAGGTTCACACAGTAATAAACTAATTTCATCTTGATTATTTTTGTTAATTCGTATATGCAGTTAAAAATCTGTAAGCTGATAAAGAGGCTGAGGGTTTGAATTAAAGTATTAAGAAAACATCATGTTAGAAATGAAACTTTAGGGGCGCCTGGTGGCTCAGTTGGTAGAGCGTACAACTCTTGAACTCAAGGTTGTGAATTCAAGCCCCACATCAGGTGTGGAGCCTACTTAAAAAAAAAAAAAAAGAAAGAAATATAACTTTAAAACCCATGTCCATATTACCACTTTTTAAAAGTTATCTTGTAATCTAATTAATAAAATAAAATGTGAAAAAATTAGAATTTGGAGCCAAAGGTGGAAGTTTCTTTTCAATCTCCTCCCTTGGACTCACATTTACTCTCTAATATAAAGAGAGATTTTGTGAGAAATTTGGTATTTATCCTTCCAGTTCCTTATCAGTAGATTTATATACAAAAACATCTTCACATTAAATAAAATTAAAATAAAACATATTTGGTATTGCTCTGCTTGCTTTTTTCTCTTGACAATGTTTTGAAGAACTTTTTACATCAGTTCTTATAGTTCGTTTTCATTTTTGTTTTTAGCTGTTGAAGAGCATTTCTTTATGCAGAGGTTTATTTAGCTAAATCCTATTAATGGATATTGCACTAGGACATATAATATTATAATGACCTACCTACATTCCTCTTTTGTTTACATTTATTTCCCAGGGTCTAATAAAGAAAAATGAACTGGTGACTCCCTGGGAATACATATATATATATATATACATTTTAATAGATAATTGTCAAATTCCCTCACAAAGACTTTGTACATTTAGACCCTAACCAACAGTAAATGAACATACCAATTTTCCATGTGTTTGAGAGTTCCATTTCATGAAAAATTATTTTACAAATGACACAGAAGAAAATATGTGTGTTTTTTTTTGCTTTATCTTATTTGTCTGTAGGGTTGCTAAGTTTGCACATCTTTTAATGTGTTTACTGGTAGATGGTAATTATTTTTTCCTGAATTACCTATTCATATTTTGGCCATTTTTGATAAGACATTTTTTTCATTTCTTTTTTTTTTTAAAGATTTTATTTATTTATTTGACAGAGAGAGACACAGCGAGAGAGGGAACACAAGCAGGGGGAGTGGGAGAGGGAGAAGCAGGCTTCCCGCGGAGCAGGGAGCCCGATGCGGGACTTGATCCCAGGACCTGGAATCATGACCTGAGCCGAAGGCAGACGCTTAACGACTGAGCCACCCAGACGCCCCGACATTTTTTTCTTATTAGTATGCAGGATATCTTTGTAGATTCTGGAAGTTTATCTTTTTAGCTCTGTATTGAAATTGCATTTTTCTTAGTTATATGTTAGTCTTTTAATTTGGCTTAAGCCTCCTGTTGTCATGAAAAAAATTTGTGTTTGTGTGTATTCAAATACATAAATGTTTACCTTTATAACTTTTAATTTTTTTTATGGAGCACTTCCTTGATGTAAGATAATGAACATTTTTTTTTCTTATTTACCTCTTTGATCCATCAGGAATTTATTTTTAATTTCAGCATGGAATATTTTTCTAATAGATAAAGAATTCCCTCCATAAGATATTCAGTTGCCCCATCACAATTTTTTGAACAGTCCATATTTTTACCAGTAACTTGAAGTACTTCTCTATGCTAATCATTGACACATCTACATAGGTCTGTTTCTGAGCATTCAATTCTCTTGTTCTATTTCTTCTATCCTGCACTAACAATGTTTTTAGTGACTCTAATTTTATATTCTTCTTTGTCACCTGTTAGACAATTTCCCCTTTAACACTTCTTTCTCTTTCAAATATCTTATAAAATCAGTTGTCAAATTCCATAAAAAAGCTTTGTTCAGATTGCACTGAATTTATATATTTATGAGGAGAAAAATAACACTTTTAAAATAGGATATTTTTCCATCCATCATCTTGATAGGTGTCTCCACTACTTGAGGTTAAATAATGTTTTTTAAAGTTTATATTTAGCATATTACTAGCCATAAAATAGCTCACATAAGCATAAATTTGATTATTAATGTGTGTTTTGTAGACAATTTGTGTTGCTTTGTGAATGGGATATTTTCTGTTTCATTACATTTTCAGTTAGTTATGCATAGTGTCTAGCAATGCATTAATTTTGTTGTTTTGATGATATATTGTGTAATCTTGTTGAATTCTCTTCTAAGTGATGTTTAGTTTGCAGTTATTTGTCTTTAAGTAGAATATCATAATTTATGCAAATAAAAATAGCTTTGCCTTTTCCTTACAAATTCCTTCCTCATTTCTTTTGTACCGGTTGTACCGGTTGTAACTGCTCAACATAAAATATTAATTTTTTTTATTCTTATGTTAATCCCCATACATTACAACATTAGTTTTAGATGAAGTGTTCCATGATTCATTGTGCACAACACCCAGTGCTCCATGCAGAATGTGCCCTCCTCAATACCCACCAACAGGCTAACCCATCCTCCCACCCCCCTCCCCTCTAGAACCCTGTTTGTTTTTCAGAGTCCATCGTCTCTTATGGTTTGTCTACCCCTCCGATTTCCCCCGCTTCATTCTTCCCCTCCCGCTACCTTCTTCTTCTTCTTCTTCTTTTTTTTTTCTTAACATATATTGCATTATTTGTTTCAGAGGTACAGATCTGAGATTCAACAGTCTTGCACAGTTAACAGCGCTTACCAGAGCACATACCCTCCCCAGTGTCTATCACCCAATCCCCCCATCCCTCCCACCCCACCCCCCACTCCAACAACACTCAGTTTGTTTCCTGCGACATAAAATATTAATTTTTATATGTTTCTCACAGACACCCTTTATTTTTAGAATAAATAAATAGCTTTGGAAATCCTACATATTAAAATTTTTACAAATCTGGAATGGACATTAATACTACACCTAGACCTTCTCATTTTATTAATTGTCATCATTTACATAGTATTTCTTTATTAAAAATCCCCCTTATAATGATATTTATTATTAATTTTTATCCTTTCCCTATTTTCACTTTTATTAGACTTCCAACAGTTAGCCTTGTGACAACAAAGTTTTTGGTATTTATTATAGATTATCTATGCTTTTTGTTGATTTGCATTTATATTTATTTTAAAATTAATTACTTTCCAATTTGTTTTTATTTATTTTTATTTTCTATGGACTTTCCCCCCCTAATTTCCCTGATTGGGATACCAGGGTTTTTTGTTTTTTTGTTTTTGGTTTTTTTTTTTTTTTTGCTTTTTGGGTTTTTGTTTGCTTGTTTTTGTGGGGGTTTTTTGTTTGTTTAGTTTCTTAGGGCAGCTGTCATAAAATGCCACAAACTGGGTGGCTTAAAACAACAAAATTGGGGCGCTTGGGTGGCTCAGTCGTTAAGCGTCTGCCTTCGGCTCAGGTCATGATCTCAGAGTCCTGGGATCGAGCCCCGCATCGGGCTCCTCGCTCTGCGGGAGGCCTGCTTCTCCCTCTCCCACTCCCCCTGCTTGTGTTCCCTCTCTCGCTGTGTCTATCTCTGTCAAATGAATAAATAAAAAATCTTTAAAAAAAAAAAAAACAACAAAATTTATTGTCTCATACTTCTAGAGGCTGGGAAGTCTGAGATCAAATTGTTATCAGAGTCATACTTCCTCTGAAACTTGTAGAGGAATCCTTGTCTCTTCTCAACTTCTGGTGGCTTACTGGTAATCTTTGGCATTCATTGGTTTGGAGGTACATAGAGCTCCATTCTTTGTCTTTGTTACCAGATGGTGTTCTTTCTGCATGTCTCTGTGTCTTCACATGGTCATCTTCTTGTAGAACACCAGCCATGTTGGATTAGAGATCCACCCTACTCCAGGATGACCTCATGTTAACTAATTATATTTTCAATGACACTATTTCCCAATAAGGTCACATGCTGTGGTGCTGGTGGTAAGGATTCTAACATTTTTGTTTGTTTGTTTTTGGTGGGGGGGAGATTCAACCCCTAACAAGGGCTCAGTATATTTATCCTTATTGTCTTTGTTTCTGTTGATTAAGCATTGTTGTAACCACAGCTTCTAAGATTTGATATGTATCAGAGAAAAATATGCACAAAGGAAGAGCTCTATTATTAACTAATATTTAAAAGATAAACATATTTCTCTTTTGAACTGAAGGAATAATTTTTCTTGATAAAGATTATCAGTGAAAGAATAGAAGTTAAAAGGATCCCCTGCAGAGAATATTGCCAATAGTTAGGGTAAGAGATCGTTTGTGAAGAATAGCATAAATGTAAAGGATGTTTGGTACTGAAATATCATAATGGGGATGAAACATGAGACAATTCAGTATCTCAAGGGGTGGACAGAAAATTACAATAAAGGAAGAACAAAGGCAATATGGTAGAGCCAATCACATGACTAGGTAAGCAACACTGAAGAAGTCTGGCTAACGACAGTGCTTCTACTATGACACAATGATCGGCCCAATAGAAACTCCCACACTGGTACTGGCAGAAGTAAAATAGTTTAAGTTTTATAGAAAATTGCATAGTAGGAAAGTTCCCAAAGGGAAGTCAATGGGGGAAACTAAATTATTTATTAAAATTGTACAGAAGGTATAGACTGGATCTCAAAAATAAGTTTTAATTTCAGAAAGAGAATTGGGTCACAATGAAATCACAGGTGAATTCTCTCCACGTTTCCGGTCTGGTGCTTAGCTGCATCTTTTTGGGCAAGAACACCTTACATACTTATTGCCATGATGGAAAATTTCCTCTGGAAAGAGATCAAGGCTGAGTCTGACATTGTAATCAAGGGTTCAATAGCCAGCACTGTGTCTCTTGCACATGATAGCCACTTATAAAATAGATCTTAAAATAAGTAAAATCAATCAGTGGCTCCTGTTTATAGAGAGGAGGACTGCAGGACGTGGAAGGAGGTTGTAGCATGCATATTTCTGAACCAGCAGTATGCCCTAATGGTATATATGTGTATCTAATGTCAAATTACATGAAAGGAGCAAAAATTGTTCAAAATAGAGCTGGTATTTTGAAAATCTTAAAAAACATTTTACTCACCTTGCTTATGATTTTTAATGGCTTTTTTATGGTAACAAAACATAGCTCTAAAAATGATAATTTAGACAGGATCATCATGAATAAATTCCACAGCTTTATGTATATAATCCTACACCTAGTTATGCAGAGGGATTTTAAATCTCAATAAATTATAAATTAGATGGTTACATAATATCAGGAAAGTTAAAGCAAATAAAACATAAAACATGAAATGACACTGGTATTTATCACATAAAATGTAAACAAGCTATTGTGGTGTTTACACTTTAAATTTATATGTATAATTCAGTCCAAACTTCAGGGAAACCAAGAAAACACTTATGATAATACACTATGTGCTTCAGAATTAATAACTTGAGACTTCTCACTAAAATTCTTTATTATATATTTTGGAGAAAAATATTATATATAATAGAAACAAGAGTATATAAACATCCTTTTTTCATAGAGTATGATTACTTTATCAAGACTTTGTTTATAGATTTGATATTCATGAAGTAGAAAAATGGCATTAATATACTCATTTTATAGTTTACTGTGAATCTTTTAATAAATTCTGTTTATAGAATTATAGGAAGAACAAGAGCTATTGTACTGGTTTAGGTTTTGCAGGATACACTCCTACAGACTACAGAAATATGAGCCCTCAGGAAATAGGAAAGGGGTCACAGTGAGATGTGGACTTGTCACCTCTGTTTGTAATGGGATGTGTGCTGAGTGAGCACTAAAGCACACAAGATTATGCTGTTGAAATCTTAACCAAAAATGCATTCTTTTCTCTGGTTTGAGAACTATTTTTCTATGACATATGTTATTTATTTAGGAGAGATTATTCTAAACTTTCCGTAGCACACACAGTTTTCAAATAAAATAAACAATAGTTTTGAAAGTGATGTGTTTGTTACTATGGTCACTTAAATCATGCCTCGCAGGCTCATCTGCTTTTCCTATGCTGAACAAGCTAATTCTACTTTGTTTACTCTTTTCTCTTATTGCACACAATAAAACTCTAAAAGGATATCAACATACATATCTGCAGCACTGACAGTTATATCTAGAAGAATCAAACACCCTCCCTACTACTAACTCTTGTTCTGGCTAAATCTTGTTTATCCTGTTTTCTAGTTCTCAAATTAAATGGCATTTCCTCAAACAAAGCTTTCCTGATTACCTCTTAATCAGGAGACTAGTTAGTTTGTATCTTAATCAACTTTTCCTTCTAGTATTTATAATTTTATGTCCTTTATATGTTCATTATTTTATTGAATATCTCTACAAGGACTGTAGGTTATCATCTTATCTACTGCTAGGTGCATAGCAGGCTTACAATAAGTACTTGTTAAATGAATAGTAAATGGACTATTTATACCCTTAATAAAGAAATAAAGATTAAATGAGTTATTACAAATCAAGTAAAATAATGACTAGGTATAATTTTTTAGGTTGAGAGTTTTTATGCAGTATGAATTCCCAGAAGTGGAATTGATGGAACACAGGGTTTATGTGCTTGTTTTTTTTTAGCAATTGTAATTAATTAATTAATTGATTAACTTTCTTGAGATAAAATTTATATCCCACAGATTCACCTATTTAAGTGTACAATTTGATGATTTTCTGTATAAAGATTTTTAATGAATAAAAATAAATTCTGACGCCAGACTTACTGCTATATGCCAACAGAAAAATATAGGTCATATAGATCAGTCATTTTGGTTATTGTTACTTTTTTACCCTAGATCCTCACTTCAAAGGCAAAATTTGGAAATGGTGGGAAAAAAAATAGGCACAATCTCAATTAGTTTTTTCTATGCCTCAAACCACATTTCTCAGGGTGAGGGATATTTTCATTGTCTTTTTGTGTTAAGCAGTAGAATTGACTGAACAGATCTTGGGCTTGGATCAAGATATATTGATTTACTTAACTAATGTTCTGTATTTTATAAAACAATGATGAGATAAATTGCTACCCAATAGAGGATAGTTTTCCTAGCCCTAGTGTGGCCACCCTGACCACTCCTCCATGAAATTCTGGATCCCATGATATTTAAATTGTATGCTCCAGGAGCTGGAAGATATTTCAGATTGTTTGTTTAATTGACTAACTAAAACTTGGTTTCAGTGGTATACTGTGATAAATGATTTTGAGGAGCCAGAAATTCCTTAGTATTGTAAAAGAAAGAACCTAAGACTTAGGGAGATAGGTATATTGGAGTGGATTTATTACGTGTGACTTAGTCCTTTCCTGCCCACTTCCCCTGCTGCCAGCCTCATCCCTACAGATTGCCCCCTTCCACAACGTGCTGAGAAATACGTCGGTGTCAGGAGCATCAGCATCCTTTGGTGCCCCTCAGTGGTTATTCACTGTCAGCCAGTGATGCAAGGAGAAGGTAATCCACTGGAATAAGCTCCCTGATTTCAGCACAACAGGCAGGATAGGAGTGATTATATCATGAAATCAGGGCAGCAGTCCTCAAAAAAATGGTTAGAACTTTGTGAATTTTTGATTGAGGATAGTGGATCATATCATCTCTAGAACCCAAAGATGGGGAACTCACTGAGACCCTTCTTTTTAACTGAATAAACTCTAGATATGGTGGGAAACACACACACACACACACACACACAACCAAAACTTGACTGAGGTACTGCCCAGGGTAGTAATGAACCTTGCTCAATTCCCACATCTAAATCATCTTACAGCCCCAATCCTCTTGAGTGTATGGGAATATGCAGACCTTTGAGAATGGTTCTTGTGATACCATTATCAATATATTATGGATTTTCCTCCTGTCTTTCTCTAAAGACACCAATGTGCTTTTATCAGAATCAGTGTGCCCACCTGATATGTGGAGAGATACTGACCTCTGGCTCTGAGATGATTCTGGTATCTAGCACACAGACTGCCATCCTTGTCTTCCAGGTAGGGTTGTGCCTTATGGGCATCAGTTGATAAATGGAGTTTTGTCCTAATCTGTCTCACAGTCAGCCTAGAGGCTCATGAAACAATTCTAAGTTAATTTCCCAAGTGCTCCTGAGTGTAACTCACATAGCAAATTATAGGATGTTGGCAGGGGTGCTTGATTCTGATTATCAATGTGAAATATGGTGTCTTCCATGCAATGCAGACATGAAGTTGAATCTCTGGAATCAAGGTCATTCTCTGTCAAGGGATAAAAATTAAGAAAAAACAAAGAAGCCTTTGTAGGCATTCTTCTAAGAGATCAGACACTAGGAATATAGATTTGGATCACCTCCAGATAAGAACCCTGGCCCCCTGAGGTGCTGGCCGAATGAAAAGGAACATTGATTGGATCAAGGGAAATAACATCATAAATACTGGTGAAACCTTCATGAACAGTTGCAGAAATGAGAGCAATAATAGCTATGGATAGCCTTCTTGCTCCATCCTGTGCATTATTAAATTGCATATGCCTTTAACCATGTCCTTTTACTTCTTTTCACTTTCTCTACTATTTTATATTAAATGCTTGCTGGTGATTACTTTTTATAATTTGTTCATAGTTTATAAGAAATGAAGACAGCATTGTGACTGTAAGAGAATTAACATTACCCAGAGTTAAATGTAATAATTGAGATTTTGGGTCTTCGCTTTCAGGGAGACAATAAGCATGCTTTCATTTGTCTGAGGATTAATCGTGTCATGTGGGAAAATATTGCTCTTATTTTTACCTGAAGGTTAAATATGAGAATAAAGCTGTGTGTGAGTGTGGAGTAGCCAGAGGGCTACTATTATAGATAGTTTTGGTCAAAATGTATTTCAACGTCCGAAGCTAGGCTCCAGATGTGATTTAGGTTCTGCCTAAACAAATTTTAATTCAAAACTAAGTTACATGGAAGAGAGAGGGAAGTATCCATTTAACTGGCCCTCATCCTGAGAGATGGGTTGGCCCTAACCCCGGCAGTCAAGTGGAAATTTCTGGATTCTGCTTTCAACTGTGACCTAATCAGCACTGAAGTTATCTTGGTGCTCCAATTTTGTCTAAAGTCTGTTCATGCACGTTTCAAAGAATGAATTGAATAATCTGTGTTCCTTATTACTTAATTTTATTTTGAAATATTGATCTTATCTGAAATTAAGAACCCGGGTTCATATAGGAAATACTATTACAGCCTCTTATCATGTTGACATTCAAATACAAAGACATTCAAATACAAATACAAAGACAAATTGCAGTATTCCTGTAACATCTCTAAATCTGTTTATAATTTTTTTTGAGGATAAGAACCTATTTATTTACATAAATATTGTATATATTTAAAGTGTACAGCATGATGTTTTGATGTATACATACATTGTGAAATGATTGCTATAGTCAAGCAAATTAACATATCCTCCACCTCACATAGTTACCATTTTGTGTGTATATTATGAGAACACTAAAGCTCTACTCTCTTAGCAAATTTCAATTATACAGTATCATAGTATTAACGATAAACATCATGCTATACGTTAGATCTCTAGGATTTATTCTATGTAAGTTAAACTTTGTACCTTTTTGGGGGGAAATCAAAAATTTTATTTCCTTTTTCAAGTTTTTATTAAATTCCAGTTAACATACAGTGTAACGTTAGTAGTTAGTTTCAAGTATAGAATTTAGTGATTTATCAAAACTTTGTACCTTTCAACCAACATCTCCTCATTCCCCCATTGTTTGCTCATCTCTGCCTATCTTTAATGACTGTTGTTAGAATCAACTGAGAGTGGATATGAAAATTATTATGAATTTTAAAGCCATATACAAAGTATAAAGGTTTATATTGTTTTAGCTAAAAGGGGATAGGGTTGTAATTGAAAATAAGTCTACAATAAGTTGATAAGTGGAGATTGTCAATATTTGAATGCTTCCAGAAAAGTCCCAAGGACATATGTGTATGAAAAATATCTGGAATGTCAATACTTACTGAATTCTTTTTTTTAAATATATTTTTTAACTTATTTGACAGAGAGAGACACAGTGAGAGAGGGAACACAAGCAGGGGGAGTGGGAAAGGGAGAAGTGGGCTTCCCACGGAGCAGGGAGCCCGATATGTGGCTCGATCCCAGGACCCTGGGATCATGACCTGAGCCAAAGGCAGACGCTTAATGACTGAGCCACCCAGGTGCCCCAATACTTACTGAATTCTTAAAGATAAAAAGCGGCATAAATAATCAAGATGCATTAGGGGGACAAAATTAAATGGAACAATAGAAAGCGATCTTGCAAATGCATTTTTATTCCTGTTTTTAATTAATATGATTACAGTTGAGAAATAAGACATTCTTAGAACATAAAAGCAAGACCAGAGACAACATGTAAAAGTATTATAATTGCTAAAGGTTTTTTTTTTTTTTTAAAGAGTATTTATTTATTTGAGAGAGAGAGACAGCGAGAGAGAGAGGGAACACAAGCAGGGGGAGCGGGAGAGGGAGAATCAGGCTCCCCGCGGAGCAGGGAGCCCGATGCGGGACTCAATCCCAGGACCCTGGGATCATGACCTGAGCCAAAGGCAGATGCTTAACGACTGAGCCACCCAGGCGCCCCGCTAAAGGTTTTATACATATTCAATATTGAAAAATATTTTTGTTCAAGAAAGTGCACTTAATTTTGCAGTTTCATACTACAATATCAAATTATCAACTGTATTTTAATATAAAGAGAACAAAGAGGTTGGAATAGGTAACATAAGGGATGAGGCAGCTTCTTCCATATGTCTTCATTGAGGTAGGTTTTGTGCTCAGCATTAGGCATCAATAGTTATCTTAATAGTGTAATTGTGGACAGTGTTATAGTGAAAGGTATTACAAAGAAAAAGATTTAAACGTCATTTGGAAAAATGCAAGTTAGGGTTATATTCTTAACCAAAGGCAAAGAAAATCTAAATCATAGTTAAGATCAATCATAAAAGCAAGGATGCAGCACTATAAAACTCAAAGATAATTTAAAATTATAAAATTATACATCATATTCTATAAATAATGCCTGTGTTCTACATTTGTACATGATATATATGTTCATAAAGTATGAAAATTACATATAGCACAAATATGCAACTTTTATTTATTGTAAATTTGACCTAAATCTGATCCCAGTTTATACGCTTACATGGGGCATAGTTAAGACCTATATTTAAATCTGCTTTACCAATTTGTTTTAACTGTATGGTCTTGGAAAATTTCCTCAATCTTTTAGACCCATGTGCATCTTATTATTCAATTAGTTCATTATATTTATTATTTCTTTAACTTACTTTAGAAATCTGACTTATTCTCTCTTGTTTCCTAACCACTGCTTTATTGTATTATGTTCCTGTTTAAAGCATGTCCCATTAACGTGAATCTTTGAAGTGTCACATTTTATTTTTTTTAAAGTGCTCTTTTGTTGCCTGAATTACCTCTGTTTTCTATTAAGTCAGTCCCTATCTCTTTTTATTTAGTTTTTCTCTCTTTATGATATTGTGTTTTTCCCAAAAATCTGGTACTTATATTTTGGAATGAGGTTCTAAGCTGATTATAACATGCTCTGGAAGGAGTTTCTGCTTTGCATGTTTAGATATGGTTTCACAGTCATTCATTCTTCCGAATGGGAGAGCTGAACATGAGCTCTGGGTAGGTAGGGGAAATATTTTGCTTGGGACAAACGTTTTTTTTCTCACAGAACTTTAGCAGATTTTCCTATGTGGCCAGAATAGGGAGAGATTTTCCTAACTTAGCTATTCTATAGATAGTTCTTTAATAAATTACCTGTAGCAGGTTTTATTTTACAAATACAACAACAATATCTCCCATTTGACATGATCTTCTTACAAGGTACCTTTGACTCTTCTCCCAAGGAAAGGTGGATTCTATGATTTCTGCCCTTGAATTCTCGATGGGTTTGTATCTGTAGATACTGGCTTGTTAGGCTAGGTCATGAGATGTTATAAAACTTCCATCTGTTTCTTCTTGGGAAGCTCATTCTTCTAACCCAACCACCATGCTATGAGGAGGCTCAAGCAACAACATGGTGAGACCATGCAAGTGTTGCAGGCAACTGTCACACCTGAGGTCCTCTGACAGCCAGTAAAATCATCAGACAAGGGAGTGAGGGAGACTTTAGATAATGTTAGCCCTCAACTGGAATCCTTCCTAGTCTTTGAGTTACTCCAGTCATTGAATTAGCTCCAACTTTGGAGTTTTTCTGGCTAAGGCCACAGATAGGTGGAACAGAGACAAGGCAATACTTTTCAAATATTTACCCAAAGAATCAGGGAGTATAGTAAAATTAGTGCTTTTTTTTTTGCCATTATATTTGTGATATTTTTCACACAGTAATGGTAACTTGAACACTACTCTCATTTTACTGTCACAAGCCACTCTGTTGTGTTACTAACTTGACTTTGAGCTTAGAGCCTTGTTTGTGCATCCCAGAGGAAACAGATTCCTGATGCTGAAGCACCTTCTCTAGTGTGTGTGTTCAGCCCAGTGACTATTGTGCTGGATCTTGTGCATCAGTACATATCATCCACTGTCTGTCTTCAAGAAATCCATCAAAACCCCCATTTACTAATTATAACTTTTCCTTTTTTCAGGGACTTAAATATTTTTTATCAACTGAGTAGAGATTAGACAATTGAATATGTGTGATCTCTCTGCCAACTTGCATCAGAAACCCAATAAAGTCTCATTAACAGGAGCTTCAAAATCTTTGTCACTTAAAAAAAAATGTGGTTTGTAAAAAGCAGGATTTGATTGTGGTCTTTCATGTTGCTTTTACATTTTTACTATTTTACAGGGGCAATTCTCCATAAAAAAAAATATGTTACCAGTAAAGCCTAAATCATAACTAGACAATGTGGAATGATGAACACTGAAACTAAAAGCAAGGACAGTTAAGAATGCTTGGAAAATGTTATTAGCCAGATCCCGCCAGCAAACCAGTCACAATTAAGGATTTGACTCTTCAGGAGGCATATTGATTCTGAAAGTCCATTAGTGTTCTGTAGAGTAAACTACAGATTGATTTAAGCTAATGATTTGCAAGCTTACTTATTGAGTTAAAATATGAGCAAAGCCTAGCTCAGTGTCTGGAACATGGTTAGAGTCAGTAAGAAGTTGTTAACTTCAATATTTGAAAATCAAGTGGGTTATTTGAACTTGGCCAAAATTATCTCTTTACTAGCATCTTCAAGTATTTCTATAGGTTTTGATTATCAACATAGAGCCAATCATCACATATTTTGATGTTATATTAGGTGGTACTTTCACATAATGACAACTATTCAAAAATGATATATGTGCTTCTATAAGATTTGACCTTTGCTGGAGGTATTCAATCAGAGGTTGTAGATTCTTTGTTGCAGGCATTGCACAAAGAAAAAATTAGATCTGGTAACTTTTAAGACAACTTTAAACTCTGAAATATTTCAATGCTATGGAAACATTATGGGAATATTTATAATTCCATTTGGTTTGCCTAATTGTTTTAAAATTGAATCTGAAACATTTTCTTAATAAGTGAACTTAATTTAATATGATAGTTTATTCTTCTAGTATGAACATTTATTTATGAAGCACTAAAATCTTCAATGATAATGGCTCTTCCTTTAGATTTCTAAAATGAAAGCAAGTGATTCACATGAATTTCACATTACTTTATTTGCAAACATGCTTAAATTTGAAGATTAATTAGACCAAAAGGAAATTCAACCATTTTGTCCATCTCAGTATGATTTGAATAGAACACATATAATGTTTATACTGTGTGTATATATATATGTGTATATACATATATGTACATATGTACATACATATATACATATATATATGTATATACATATATGTATATACATATATATATACACACACACATATATATACATATATGTATACATTAAATTCTCTATAAATCTAGTACCTTTTACAGTCATCCAATATCTTAAGACAATGGTAAATAAAGTCATAAAAAATGTCCGTTATTTTAGGAATGACAAACATTAGTTCATAGAATAAACTGTGAAGACTGTTACTTGGGTAATATCTAGGTGAGGAAAATAAGAAATAAAAATAAAAAATACTTTTGTTCCTAAGTGTTGATTTTTTTTTTTTAAGATTTTATTTATTTTTTTGACAGAGAGAGAGATAGTGAGAGCAGGAACACAAGCAGGGGGAGTGGGGGAAGGAGAAGCAGGCTTCCTGCCGAGCAGGGAGCCCGATGTGGGACTCGATCCCAGGACCCTGGGATCATGACCTGAGCTGAAGGCAGACGCTTAACGACTGAGCCACCCAGGCGCCCCCTAAGTGTTGATTTTTAATATTTTCAGTTATACATTGCTAATAAATATGTTAGTGTTTTTGTATACCAAATATTGCAACATATATCTAATATTTTTATTTTGGTTGTGTGCATATTAACACTCTCAAGATTTGTCCTCCCATAAATATAACTTTAAGGTATATAGATTGTCAATTTTAATATAATATTAAAGAACGTCAGTGTCTAGTTTTATATATAAACTTTTAAAATCATAGACGTTTTAGTTTTCTATTTCTTCTATAGCAGCTTAAGGAACACAATTTATCTAATAGTTCTGTTAATCAGCGGTTTGACACAAGTCTCAAAGAGCTAAAATGAAGGAGCTAGCAAGGCTGTATTCCTTTCTGGAGGTTCTAGAAGATCTAGAATAATCTTCCATCTGGAGGTCCATAGCCCTAATCACATCTGCAAAATCCCTTTTGCTATGTGAGGTAACATATTCACAGGTTCTGGGAATTAGGAAGTGAATATTTTGTCAGGGAGCACTCTTCTGACTACCACAATAGGTAGAGCAAATCAGATAACTGATGATTCTAGAATTATTAGTCTATTCATTTCAGCCTCAAAAGTGAGCATGTGCTTGTCAGAGCTTTGCACATATTCTCAAAATAATTCCAACTATTGACCCTAAAACCAGGGAGTTAAATTTATACTGCTCAAAGCATAATTATTTCACTACCTACTGCTTCCCAAGACAACATGTTGTTCTTTTGCCTCTATGATTGTTACCCCTTCCATTCCTAACTCCTGGGTACCTAACTACTCAAGTGATAACAACTCACCATAATAAAAACCAAAACAATAACAACAGCAATAATAATGGTAACTCTCGTCTGTAATGAGTCTAACACATGCCAAACTTGTGGTAGAAATGCTCGTGCATTATCTTTAAGAACAGCTCTTCCCTCAAGAAAGCTTTATGAGTTGTCCCACATGGAAAGCCAAAGTTAAAACCAGATACAGTTGACTCCAAAGTCCAGCCTTTCATAACAATTCTGAATTGTTCACCAGTTCAAAGTGTAATTTAAGCTGGAAAGTAAAAATTTGAATTATAAGTAAAAAATTCAAAGATACTTCATGTAAATTGAATATTATTTTTATAGAATTTACATGATCCATGATTACATAGAGCTAGTGTATCATGTCTGGTGAATGTGACAGAGATAATTCTTACTATTTCGAACAAAATAATACTAAGATGTTACTTTAAAATACCATTAGAACCTTCAATTTTTTAAAGGATTTTTTTTATTTATTTGAGTGAGAGAGAAAGAGAGAGAGAAAGGGAGAGAGCATAAGCAATGGGGAGGGGCAGAAGGAGAGGGAGAAGCAGACTCCCCGCTGAGCAGGATCCCAGGACCCGGACGCTTAACCAACTGAGCCATTAGAACCTTCAATTTTAATAACACCTTAAAGCTCTTCCTTCAAATTATCAAGACTAACTCTATAAAAATTCTTTTTTTAATAAAAATTCTGGACATTAAAATATAAGGAAATAACTGATTTCTTTCTTTAGGTTGTAATGTGACTGCTTTTTATAAAAAGATTTAGTTTAGATTTAGGTTAATTCAGACAATACGTTTTTCTCATTTCCTAGCTCTATTTATACTTCTATTGATTACTTTTTTCCAATTTTTTTTTCTAATGCACGCAGAGATTTCAGTTATGTTTAACAATGGATCCGTGTTACACAAACACATTCAGTATCAAAAACTAGATTGCAAAATATTGCAAGCTTATAAGATTGCAGTATATTGAGTCTCTATCCCTGTGCATGGTACAGAACTTTGAAAGAGATTGGCAATTAATAAATTATAAAAAGAAAGAACTTAATAAATATATTTTTAAAAAGCAACCTCTAATTGGCTAATGAATCATTGATCATATTCTGCTTTAGTCTCAATCTTGGTGGAAATGTAGGCTATGCATTTCAGATGAGAGCCCTCTATGAATCAGTATGAAAACTTTTTGCAGAAAGAATAATGACTTGGGAAGACTCAGGAAGAATATATTGAAAAATTTTACCACTTACATCAGAGATCAACTGCATCTCACCAATGACCAACTTGGCCATCTAATGTGTACTATCTATACCAAGCAGTCATGTTTGAGAATAATTGATTCTGCCTATTGATAAAACTTATTTTCAGACAGATCATACAGTTATATTCTGATTCTTACTTCAGTTCAACTTCCTGTTTTGGACCTGTGGTTTACCATTTATATTTGGGTAGAGAACTGTCATGATTAATCAACTTTTATAGTTTATGATGCCTTAGAAAATATGATTCACTTGGTACCAGTTAGCTACCTATATTGAATTTGACCTCACGACATTAGAACCCATTAAAACTTGACCCTCGGTGGGGAATGAAAATGTGATGTTGCTCTCAGATGGCATCTTCTTACCCCATTCTAGTCTCCTATTTTAACTGGTATTTAAATTGTAAGATCCACCCTTCATTACTGTCAATAAACCATGTTTTCCTTTCTGCCTATGATATTGGCAGAGACGTCCCTCCACCATTCCTCACAATTTCCCCGTCTGTACCAGTCTGCATGTCTAGTCATCTAAGTTTCATTGTGAAGCAGGGGTTTTACCATGATTGTGTGATAGTCATTCTGTTCCACTTACAATCATTCATACCTGCTTTTGATCTGAGCCAAACTTCTGAGCCATAGAGGGATGCACGCACAATAAACTTATCTTTCAAACTGACTGGTCTCATCACGATGCTTGGCAAACCTCTCCAGCTTAGTAGTTTGGAGCTCCTTCTCTGAAGCAAATATGGACCCCCAATGAATCAGTTGAATTAGAAAATCTGCACATGACACAGTCAGTAAGTGAGAAATAGAGTTGGTATTGGGTTATTGCTACATATTTTATTTGGAAATTCCATACCTGAATTATTGCTCATAGTTTGGATACTTTGATTCCCCATTATGATGAATAAAACCAGATATCAAATTTTGTCTGTCCCCAATTCAGCTATTGGTGACTAATTTTTTATTAGACTCTTGTTATTTCCTTATGACATCTCAATCCTTCTAGACTCAATAGCTTAGGTGCTTATGGTGTCCTTCCCTGCAAACATTACTAAACAGTAACCTTCTTAAAGAAAGTAATTCAATGCATTTATTGAAGAAAAGGAAGAGGGAAGAAAGAAAAACAGAGAGGAAAGCCTGAGTAAAAAAGAAAGGAAGAATCTGGCGATTCTGTAAGCAGCATTTTACTATTTTATATATTTAAAAATATTGGGCCATATGGTATAGAAGAAAGAAATGTGATATAGATAAAAGAGTGTGGCTTTTTTTTTTTCAAATAAAATTGAATTTGATATCCAGTCAACTGCTTTATGGACACTGAGAACTGTTAAAAGATGAGCTTTTTCTCATGTATAAAATGAAAATATTGCTGTATAATTTTATTGAGAATTAAAAATATAACAAATTTGGCAGAGTCTGACTTTTTCTATAATTTTAAAATTAAAAACAATTTATTTTTTATTTTTTATTTTTTTTAAAGATTTTATTTATTTATTCATGAGAGACAGAGAGAGAGAGGCAGAGGGAGAAGCAGGCTCCCAAGGAGCAAGGAGCCTGATGCGGGACTTGATCCCAGGACCCTGGGATCATGACCTGAGCCGAAGGCAGACGCTTAACCATCTGAGCCACCCAGGTGCCCTAAAAACAATTTTTTGAGTATACTTGACACACAGGTTTCAGGTGTTCAACTTAGTGATTTGACCACGTTATACATTATGCTATATTCACCACAAGTATAGCCACCATCTGCCTTGTTACATTGGTATTGTGGTATCATTGACTATATTCCTTATGCTGTGCATTTTATTCCCGTGACTTACTCATTCCATAACTGGATACCTGTATCTCCCTCTCCATTCACCCATTTTGCCCATCTCCCCACCCTCTGGTAACCATCAGTTTGTTCTCTGTACTTATAGATCTGATTCTACTTTTTGTTTGTTTATTCATTTTTTCAGATTCCACTTATGAGTGGAATCATATGGTATTTGTCTTTCTCAGTCTGACTTATTTAACTTAGAATAATACCCTCTAGATCTATCCATGTTGTCTCAGATGGCATGATCTTATTCCTTATTTGGCTGCATAATATTTCATTATATATATATATATATATATATATATATATATATATATATATATATATATACACACACCACATCTTCCTTATTAGTTTATCTATTGATGGACACTTAGTTTGCTTCCATATCTTGGCTATTGTAAATAATGCTGCTGTTGATATAGGAGTGCATATATCTTTTCAAATTAGAGTTTCCATTTTCTTTAGGTAAATATCCAATAATAAAATTATTGGATCATATGATATTTTTAGTTTTAGTTTTTTGAGGAACTTCCATACTGTTTTCCACAGTGACTATAATTTACATTCCCACTAACAGTGTACAAGGGTTTCTTTTTTTCTACATCCTTACCAACACTGGTTATTTCTTGTCATTTTGATTTTAGCCACTATAACTGGTGCAGGATGATAGCTTATTGTGGTTTTGATTTGCATTTTTCTGATGATGAGTAATGAGCATCTTTTCATGTGTCTGTTGGCCATCTTTATGTCTTCTTTAGAAAAATGTCCTTTTAAGTCCTCTGCCTACTTTTTAATCAAATTGTATGTGTGTGTGTGTGTATTGAGTTGTATAAGTTCTTTATATATTTTGGATAGTGACTCTTTATGAAATTATCATCTGCAAATATATTCTCCCATTCAGTAGGTTGTCTTTTTTGTGATGTTGGTGGTTTTCTTTGCTGTGCTAAAGCTTTTTATTTTTATGTAATCCCAATAGTTTATTTTTTCTTTTGTTTCCCTTGCCAAGGAGATAGATCTAGAAAAATGTTACTATGTCCAATGTCAGAGAAATTACTGCCTCTGTTCTCTTTTAGGATTTTTATGGGTTCGGGTCTCACATCTAGGTCTTTAATTAATAATTCATTTTGAGGGGTGCCTGGGTGGCTCAGTCATTAAGCGTCTGCCTTCGGCTCAGGTCATGATCCCAGGGTCCTGTGATCGAGCCCCACATCGGGCTCCCTGCTCCACGGGAAGCCTGCTTCTCCCTCTCCCAATGCCCCTGCTTGTGTTCCCTCTCTCACTGTGTCTCTGTCAAATAAATAAATAAAAGCTTTAAAAAAAATAATTCATTTTGAGTTTATTTTTGTGTATGGTGTTAGTCCAATTTCCTTCTTTTACATGTAGCTGACCAGTTTTCCTAGCACCATTTATTGAAGAGATTGTCTTTTCCTCATTGTATATTCTTGCCTCTTTTGTCATAGATTGTGGGGTTTTTTTCTGGACTCTATTCTGTTCCATTGATCTGTATCTGTTTTTGTGCCAGTACCATATTGTTTTGATTACTACAACTTTGTACTATGTCTTGAAATCTGGTATTGTGATACCTTCAGCTTTGTTTTTTCTCAGGATTGATTTGGCTATTCAGTCTTTCATGGTTCCATACAAATTTTAGGATTATTTGTTCTAGTTCTGTAAAAAATGCTGTTGGTATTTTGATAGGATTTGCATTGAATCTGTAGATTTCTTTGGGTAATATGGACATTTTAACAATATTAATTATTCTAATCCATGAACATGGAATATTTTTCCATTTGTATCATCTTCATTTTCTTTCATCAGTGTTTTATAGTTTTTGGAGTATAGGTCTTTCACCTCTTCGGTTAAGTTTATTCATAGGTATTTTATTCTTTTTGGTGCAGTTGTAAATGGTGTGTTTTTTTAAAATTTCTCTATCTGCAGTTTGTTATTAGCTTATAGAAACACTACCAATTTCTGGATATTAATTTTGCATCCTGACACTTTACTGAATTCATTTTTCAGTTCTACTAGTTTTTTTTGGTGGAGTCTTTCAGGATTTTCTATGTTTAGTATCATGTCTTCTAAAAATAGTGACAGTTTAACTTTTCTTTACCAATATGGATGTCTCATTTCTTTTTCTTGTATGATTACTGGGGCTAGGACTTCCAATATTATTTTTACTAGTAGTGGTGAGAGTGGACATCTTCGTCTTGTTCCTGATCTTAGAGGGAATGCTCTCAGTTTTTCACCATTGAGACTGACGTTAGCTGTGGATTTTTCATATGTGACCTTTATTATATTGAGGTATGTTCCCTTTAACCCCACTTGGTTGTGAGTTTTTATCATAAATGGATGTTGAGTCTTGTCAAATGCTTTTTCTGCTTCCTTTGAGAGGACCGTATGATTTTTATCTTTGATTTTTTGATATACTATATGACATCGATTGATTTGCAAATATTGAACCATCCTTGCATCCCACAGAATAAATCCCTCCTGCTTGAGGTGAATGAATTTTTTAATGTATTGCTTGCTAATATTTTTTTGAGGGTTTTTGCATCCATATTCATTGGGGTTACTGTAGTTCTCTTTTGTTGTAGTGTCTCTACCTGGTTTTAATATCAGGGTAATGCTGGCCTCATAGAATGTATTTGGAAACTTCCCTTCCATTTCTATTTTTTGGAATAGTTTGAAGAAAATAGGTATTAACTCTCCTTTAAATGTCTGGTAGAATTTACCAGTGAAGTCATCTGGTCCTGAACTTAATATTTTGGTAGTTTTCTTGATTACCAATTCAATTTCCTTACTTGTAGCTGGTCTGTTCAGATTTTTTATTTCTTCCTGATTCAGTCCTGGGAGATTATGTTTCTAAGAATTCATCCATTTCTTCTAGATTGTTCAGCTTTCTGACATATAATTTTTCATAGTATTCTCATCATCCTTTGTATTTCTGTGGTGTCAGTTGTTTCTGATTTTATTTATTTAGGTCCTTTTTCCTTTATTCTTGATGAATCTGGATAATGGTTTGTCCATTTTGTTTACATGTTCAAAGAACCGGCTCTTGGTTTCATTGATTTTTTTTTTCTTTTCTCTTTCTCTCTCTCTTTTAAGTCTGCTCTAATCTTTATTTATTTATTTTTTCTCCTACTTACCTTGGGCTTTGTTCTTTCTTTTTCTAGTTCCTTTAGGTGTAAAGTTAGATTGTTTATTTGGGCTTTTTCTTGTTTTTTGAAGTAGGCCTGTATCACTATATACTTCCTTCTTAGAACTGCTTTCTGGGGTGCCCAGGTGGCTTAGTTGGTTAAGCATATGCCTTTGGCTCAGGTCATGATCCCAGAGTCCTGGGATTGAGTCCTGCATTGGGCTCCTTGCTCAGTGGGGAGTCTGCTTCTCCTTCTGCCCTTCACCTCTCTCGTGCACTCTCTCCCTCTCAAATGATAAATAAAATCTTAAAAAAAAAAAAAAAGGAATTGCTTTCACTGTGTAACCAAAGATCTTGGATTGTTGTGTTTTTAGTTCCATTTGTCTCCTTGTGTTTTTTAATTTCTTCTTTGGGCGCCTGGGCTCAGTCGGAAGAATCTGCCTTTGGCTCAGGTCATGATACCGGGACCCTGGGATCCAGTCCCACATCAGGCTCCCTGCTCAGTGGGGAATCTGCTTCTCCTCCTGCCCCTCCCCCATGCTGGTGATCTTTCTCTCCCTCCCTCTCTCTCTCAAATAAATAAATAAAATCTTAAAAAAATAATAATTTCTTCTTTGATTGCTCTTTTGACCCATCAGTTGTTTAGTATCATGTTGTTTAATCTCCACGTGTTTGTGTTTTCTCTATTTTTTTGGTGTGTGTATGTGATTTATTTCTAGTTTTATACAGTTGTGATTGGAAAAGATGCATGGTACAATTTCAGTCTTCTTAAATTTATTGAAGCTTATTTTTTTGGCTTAATATGTGATCTATTCTAAAGAATCTTAAATATGCACTTGAATATGTATTCTGTTGTTTTTGGATGGAATGTTCTGTATATATCTATTATGTCCATCTGGTCCGATGTGTCATTCAAAGGCATTGCTTCCTTATTGATTTTCTGTCTGCATGATCTATTTACTGATGTAAGTGGAGTGTTAAAGTCATCTACCATTATTGTATTACCATCAATTTCTCTCTTTATGTCCATTGATATTTGCTTTATGTATTTAAGTACTCCAGTGTTGGGTGCATAGCTATTTACAATTGTTATATCCTATCCTATTTTTATTTTTGGACAACAGTTTTGGATTAATCCCTTTATCATTATATAATCCCCTTCTTTGGCTCTTGTTAGAGTCTTTGTTTTAAATCTAATTTGTCTGACATAATTATTGCTTCCCTGGCTTTTTTTTCTTCTTCTATTTGCATGGTGAATAGTTTCCCCATCCCTTCGATTTCAGTTTGTATGTGTCTTTAGGTCTGAGGTGAGTCTTGTAGGCAGGATATAGATGGGTATTGTTTTGTTCTGTTTTATATCTATTCCACCACCCTGTGTCTTTTGATTGGAGCCATTAGGCCATTTACATTTAAAGTTATTATTGGCTTTCCAGAGTGGCTGCACCAATTTGCATTCCCACCAACAGGAGGGGATAGGCTAAATGGGTAATGGGTATTAAGGAGGGCACTTGTTGTGATGAGCACTGGTGTTACATGTAAGTGATGAATCACTAAATTCTACTCCTGAAACCAATATTACATTATATGTTATATATATATATATATATATATATATATATATATATATTATATATATATATATATATATATATATATATAAATTCTAGCTAGAATTTAAATAAAATAAATCTGAAAAAAATAAGGTAATTATTGGTAGGTATGAACATATTGCCATTTTTAAATTTGTTTTCTGGTTGTCTTATAACTCTTTGTTCCTTTCTTCTCTTGTTCTATTTCTTTGTGATGGATGAATTTTTATAGTGTTATGTTTGGCTTTTTATCTGTTTAATTTTTTGTATCTATAATAGGTTTTAGGTTTGTGTTTGCTATGAGGTTCATATATAACATCTTAAGTAAATAGCAGTCCATATTAATTTGATGAGCTAAGGGTCTAACACTTAATCAAAAATACTATGTTTTCTTTCTCCTAGAGACATAAAAATGTTAGTGCCATTAAGAGTGGAAGATTGTGATGACAAAATGCATACTAAGCTTTAATTTTGGCATAATTCAGGCAATGATAAGAACCAGTACCTTATCAAATCTACTAAAGTAGTGTTAAGGAATATTACCTATACCTCTGGCTTGGGTGTGAAAAGATAGTATTCATCCTGTATCTGCCAATAGATGCAGGACACAGGATATTAGGAGATTCTTAATTTTTATTTTTGGACAACAGTTTCCTCCACTCTATTGCTACTTTTCAGAAAATCCTTATAATTCCAGTATTAAATCCAAGGAAATCTAAGAGGATAGTACCAATGAGACCACAGGGACATGCAGAGTTACAGCCAATAACTAAAAAGTGTGTGGAAGGTTATGCACCAAAAGGTTAACAGAAGCTATTTCTTGGCATATAAGTGTGTTGGAATGGTAGATTTTTACATTCCACTATAAATAATTCCACTGTGCATTTGATTAACTTTTACTATGAGTATGCATTGTATTTTTGATGAAAATATAAAAAATAAGTATTGTAATTTTCAGGATAGTAGAAATAAACTATAGTAGAAATAAACTATAATAGTTTTATATTAAATATAATGAGCTTAAGTAATTTTATACTTAGGCTTATTAAAAGAGGTGCATAAAAGAAAGGTACATACCTTAATTTTTAGATATTTGATTAATGTAGGCAGAGAATAGGGTCTCCTGGTTTAACATTTTTCTCCAAAAGTTCCTACTTACCTTAGTTGCTTCATTTCATTATTAAATCCACAACATATTAGCATCTTCCTTGTGTTGGTATGGTGAAGATCCTGTGGTACCAAAATTATACATAGAATTCTCTTACCATTGAGTTTGTAGTTTATGACAGGGAGAGACAAAATGAGCTAAATGCCAAAATAGAATAATATATGAATAATTGTGGTAAGTGCTATGAGGGGAGAGGGCAGAGCCTTGTGATAACAAAAAAATAAGACCTGGTAATCTAGGCTAGATAGGAAGACCAGGAAGCCTATCGGGAAAAAAAAAAAAAAAAAAGTTATTAAAGTGTGACTTTAACCTTAAATAGGGATTAATTGGAAAGTGGAAAAAAATATTTAGGATTGTATAGGGAATAATTTTTCTTCCATTTTCTTCTGAAAGCTAGCTCCCTCTCCCATACAATGCAATAAAGGAAAAGACATAAGCCCACAGGGAAAAAATAAAGGGAGAAAAAGGGAAAAAAATCTAAAGAAAAAACATAAGCCCACCATAGCAGGAAAATAGAGGTATTAAGAAATCAGGAGAAAGAAAGAAAAAGAAAAGAAAAGAAAAAGAAAAGAAAAAGAAAGAAGAAAGAAAGAAAGAAAGAAAGAAAGAAAGAAAGAAAGAAAGAAAGAAAGAAAGAAAGAAAAGAAAGAAAGAAAGAAAGAAAGAAACGAAACGCATACATTCCACCCATATGGAATCTGAATACCATCCAGATTTTAACTACAACACTGGAAGTTTTAAGGTCAACTGAAACTATGCCTTCAAAGTTTGAGGAAGTTTTTTCTTTCCATTTTAGAAATATGTACCATGTGTAGATATCACTTACATATGAGGATAGAATAACAAGGCTTTTCAGATAAGGAAGACCTTAAAAATATTATTTCCATTGACAAATTCTCAGGAAATTATTGGAAGAGGGCTTTCCCAAAGTAAAGTAGTAAAATTAAACATGGTCATACATAGAATCCAAGGGAGAGGGACCTCAGTACAAGGAAAAAGAGATTATGGAAAAACAAAATCTCTGGGCAGCTACTGTGCAAGGCAACCTGGAGAGCCTGTCTTGTGTTCATGAGTGAAGAGACAGTCTGAGGGCTCTGGGGCAGATAGCTGCAAGAACATGCCAATGATACAAGACCTGGTATGTGTGGATGATCTGAGAGATTTATACTTACTGAAGGAATTTAGTGTAAATAACTGATAGGTGCACAGCAAACTAATCAAAGTAATTTTAAACTCTAGTTAAAACGTAGTAGAAGGGAAAAGAAAAGAAAATATATATACCACATGGCTCAGCTGTGAATAAACTTTCAGTCATGTTTTCTTATATGCTAAGTAAGATTTTCTGAATTTTGATTTGAGCAAATGGAGTTTGGGGCCATTTTCTGAGATGGTAAAAATGGAGGAGAAGCCAAAAGAGCAGAGTTAGTTTCATATGAAAGGATGAAGAACCTAGTCACAGTAGAAGTGGTAGAGACTATTCCAAATGTCAAGACTGAAAGTTCCATATCCTTTATCCATTTCCCTTTTTTCCTTAGGAACCTATTCCTATACAGTCAGGGACAAGGATGTGCTCAGCTGAAAAACTACGTTTCTCATATTCCCTTTTAGATAGTTTTGGCCATTGAGATAGAAAGAGAACTTTGAGGTGGTGATTACAGAGAATTATTTTTTAAAGGCGCTAACTAAGCTGGGAGGCAGACAACTCTTTGTGCTTTACTTCTCTTTCCTTGAAAATGGAGGCCTCAATCTTAAGGATAGAGAAGAAGGATTACTTTATGTACCCTGGATGGTTGATCTCCAGGTTTCTTACAGTGGGGTAGCGGGGGAGGAGAGAGAAGAGGGAGAGATATTGTTAAAGTTGTTTGGATTGCTAGATTTTTATAACTAAACCATACTAACTGATAGAACCATAAATGTTATATCCTTTGTTTCAATATGAGGGCTTTAATCCATGTGTATCTTCCTCATTTTTCCTCCTTGAAATGTCTTTAGATTTTCAATTTAAGCCTCACTTTATCTTTTAAAGAAGAGTTCCTAAAACTATCTGTGGTGAAGAGCAAGTTTATTTGTAATTTCCATAGTGTTTCAGACTCAGTTTTGTTAAAATATATAATTGCATGCTTGCATGTCATATCAATGCCAAGGTGCTATTAAAGGTGTAAATGCATATCCTCAATTTATATTAAATGTCTATACTTATCTTCTCCCAGACTAGCAGTGATGTGTGCATTACATTTTGACCAGCACTACCGTAAGGGAGAAATCTCTGTATTTTATGTCTATATATCATCTGACTTTTCATTTTCATATTTCAAATGTAGAACTAATTTTAGCTGCACTTGGAAAGGAAAACCAAACCAAAGATAAGAATTTTTACTTATGAACAAAATTTTTCATTTTCAACTTTACTTCCTCAAGGAAAGAAGAATATTGAAATCATTCTGTTTCCTTTTTCACTAGTATGCAACATTTGTATTTCAAACTGACTATTTTGATCTTTCAAATTGGAGATTTCTAAGATGGTTTTTCTTGCTCTTGAAGTGACCGTTTCACCTGGATATATCTAGATATGAGTTCTTTTTAATTATACTTTTGTGTGTAATCAATGCGTCAACTCATGGATTTGTTCAGCTCAGACCATGTTTCTTCTATAAGAAATGCTTTCATTACCTTTTGTTTTCTTATTCTGTCAGTTATTACAGGTTGGATCTCTAACCTCATTCCTACTCATGTACCATGTTCTCACTCATTTTTCATGGTTTGGTTCTGATTTTGTTAGAACCAAAATAACTTTTGGTTCTAACAAAAGGTTGTTTTTTTTGTGTGTGTGGCTTTTTAAAGTGGCTTTTAATGTCACTAATTTGATTACTACAGTAGCAGTTCTGCTCTTCACATTCAAAATTCTAATAATAACAAAATCTGTCACTGCCTTACATCTTTCTTTATTCAATCTAGCTCTCCTGCCATCTCTACTCTGCCATGGCCAACTCTTTTTTTAAGGTTTATTGCCCAAATATCTCATCTTTCATACCAAAAGCATCCTTTTATCCTAAAATGCATTGAGAAAATGGAACATTTAGAAAAATTATTTATAACTGAAGTATAGTTTACATGTGCTATATTGGTTTCAGATGCACACCATAGTGATTTGACAATTGAATATATTATGAAATGCCACAATAATTGTAGTTACCGTCTGTCTTTATACAAAGTTATTACAACAGTATTGACTATATTCCCTATGCTGTACTTTCCATCCCCATGACTTATCTATTTTGTAAATGGAAGTTTGTACCTTTTAATCCTCTTTCCCTGTTGTGCTTATCCCCCCAACTCCATGCCCTGTGTCACCACCAGTTATGGGATGTCCCCTTTATCATTATGTAATGCCCTTCTTTGTCTCTTGTAGCATTTTTTTGCTGTTTTGAGTAGATTTCATCTGATATAAGTATAGCTACTCCAGTTTTTTTTTCTCTTCCATTTACATAGAATATCTTTTTCCATCCCTTCACTATCAGTTTGTGTATGTCTTTGGTTCTGAAGTGAGTCTCTTGTGGGCAGCATATATATGCGTCTTTTTTTTTTCTTTAATTCATTCAGTCACCGTCTTTTGATTGGAACATTTAGTACATTTAAATTTATTTTTTATATATTTTTAAAGATTTTATTTATTTATGTGTGAGAGAGAGAGAGTGGGAGATAGAGAGATCATGAGCAGGGGGGAAGGGTAGAGGGAGAAGTAGACTCCCGGCTGAACAGGGAGCCCAATGCGGGACTCGATCCCAGAACCCTGGGATCATGACCTGAGCTGAAAGCAGACGCTTAACTGACTGAGCCACCCAGGCTCCCTAGTCCATTTAAATTTAAAGTAATTATTGATAGGTGTGTACTTATTGCCATTTTGTTAATTGTTTCCTGGTTGTTTTTGTAATTTTCTTTGTTCCTTTTTTCATCTCTTGCTCTCTTCTCTTGTTATTGGATAACATCTTTGAAGTTGTATTTGGATTTATTTCTCTATTTTTTGTAACTATTATGGTACTTGTTTTCCAGTTACCATTCAGTTCATATATAACGTTCTATGTATATAGCAGTCTATATTAAGTTGATAGTCACTTAAGTTCAAACATATTCTGAAAGCACTGCAGTTTTAAACCCCTCTGAGATCTATGTATAAATGTCATATTCTACATCTTTTTATTTTGTGTGTCCCTTCACAAATTCTTATAGATATAATTATTTTTACTCCTTTTTCTTTTAACCTTCATAGTAGCTTTATAAGTGATTGATCTCTACTACCTTTACTATATGTCTGCATTTACCAGTGAAGTTTTTTCCTTCCATAATTTTCTAGTTATGGCCTTTTCTTTTCCACCTAAAGAAGTCCCTTTAACATTTTATATAAGGCTTATTTACTAGTGATGAACTCCTTTAGCTTTTGTTTGCCTGGAAGATTTTTTTAAGTTTTTATTTAAATTCCAGTTAGTTAACATACAGTGTAATTATTAGTTTCAGGTGTACAATATAGTGATTCAGCACTTCCGTACATCACTCAGTGCTCATCACAAGTACACTCCTTAATCCCCATCACCTATTTAGCCTATCCCCCTACCCCCTTCCCCTCTGATAATCATCAGCTTGTTCTTTATATTTAAGAGTCTGTTTCTTGGTTTGCCTGTCTCTTTTTTTCCCCTTTGCTCATTTGTTTTGTTTCTTAATTTCCACATATGAGTGAAATCATATGGTATTTGTCTTTCTTTGACTGACTTATTTCACTTAGCATAATACTCTCTAGCTTCATCGCAAATGGCAAGATTTCATTTTTTATGGATGAATAATATTCCATTGTATGTATGTGTGTGTGTATATATATCTGCACAACTTTATCCATCCATTAGTAGATAGACACTTGGGCTATTTCCATAATTTGGCTATTGTAGATAATGCTCCTATAAACATGGATGTGTGTGTATCTCTTTGAGTTTGTATTTTAATATTCTTTGGGTAAATACCTAGTAGTGCAATTGCTGGATTGTAGGGTAGTTCTGTTTTTAACTTTTTGAGGAATCTCCATACCGTTTTCCAGATTGTCTGCCCTAGTTTGCATTCCCACCAACAGTGCATGAGGGGTCCCTTTCTCCACATTCTCGACAGCACCTGTTGTTTCTTGTGTTGTTGATTTTAGCGATTAACAGGTATGAGGTGATAGCTTATTGTAGTTTTGATTTGCATTTCTCTGATGTTTGATGTTGAGCATCTTTGTCTATTGGCCATCTGTATGTCTTCTTTGGAAAAATGTCTATTCAGATCTGCCCATTTTTAAATTGTATTATTTGTTTTTTGAATAATGAGTTTTATAAGTTTTTTATATATTTTGGATGCTAAACCTTCTATCAGATATGTTATTTGCAAATACCATCTCCCAGTCCCTAGGTTGCCTTTTAGTTTTGTTGGTTGTATCTTTCACTGTGTAGAAGATTTTATTTTGATGAAATCCAATTAGTTTATTTCTGCTTTTGTTTCCCCTTGCCTGAGAATACATATTTAGAGAGAAGTTGTTATGATTGTCAAAGAGGTTATTGCCACGATATATTCAAAGTGCTAAATGGGAAAAATCTGCAGCCAAGAATACTGTAGAGTCCATCGTCTCTCATGGTTCATCTCCCCCTCCGATTTCCTCCCCTTCATTCTTCCCTTCCTGCTATCTTCTTCTTCTTCTTCTTTTTAACATATAACGTATTATTTGTTTCAGAGGTACAGGTCTGTGATTCAACAGTCTTGCACAATTCACAGCACTCACCATAGCACATACCCTCCCCAATGTCTATCACCCAGCCGCCCCATCCCTCCTACCCCCCACCACTCCAGCAACCCTCAGTTTGTTTCCTGAGATTAAGAAATCTTCATATCAGTGAGGTCATATGATACATGTCTTTCTCTGATTGACTTATTTCGCTCAGCATAACACTCACCAGCTCCATCCATGTTGTTGCAAATGGCAAGATTTCATTCCTTTTGATGGCTGCATAATATTCCATTGTATAAATATACAACATCTGCTTTATCCATTCATCTGTCGATGGACATCTTGGCTCTTTCCACAGTTTGTCTATTGTGGATATTGCTGCTATAAACATCGGGGTGCACATACCCCTTCAGATCCCTACATTTGTATCTTTGGGGTAAATACACAGTAGTGCAATTGCTGGGTCATACGCTAGCTCTATTTTCAACTTTTTGAGGAACCTCCATACTGTTTTCCAGAGTGGCTGCACCAGCTTGCATTCCCACCAACAGTGTGGGAGGGTTCCCCTTTCTCTGCATCCCCACCAACATCTGTCGTTTCCTGACTTGTTAATTTTAGCCATTCTGACTGGTGTGAGGTGATATCTCATTGAAGTTTTGATTTGGATTTCCCTGATGTGGAGTGATGTTGAGCACTTTTTCATGTGTCTGTTTGCAGCCAAGAATACTCTAATCAGCAAGGCTATTATTTAGAATAGAAATACAGATAAAGACTTTCCCAGATAAACAAAACTAAAAGAGTTTGTGACCACTAAATCAGCTCTGCAAGAAATATTAAAGGGGACTCTGAATGCAGAGACCAAAAGTGACAAAGGCAAGAAAGGATCAGAGAAATCTCCAGAAATAATGACAAAACAAGTAATAAAATGGCAATAAATGCATATCTATCAATAATTACTTTGAATATAAATGGACTAAATGCTCCAATCAAAAGACATAGGATGTCAGAATGGGTAAAAAAACAAGACCCATCTATATGTTGCTTACAAGGGACCCATTTTATACCTAACAACAAGTACAGATTGAAAGTGAGGGGATAGAGAAACATTTATCATGCAAATAGATATGGGAAACTTTATCTCACCTTCAATTCTAAATGATAATCTTGCCATCTAGAGTATTTTTGGTTGTAGGCTTTTTCCTTTTAGCACTTTGAATATATCATGCCACTTCCTCTGGCCTCCAGTGTCCCTGCTGAAAAATCAGATGATAGCCTTGAGGGGGTCTCCTTTGCATGTAACTAGTTGCTTTACTCTTGTTGCTTTTAAGATTCTCTCTTTAGTTTTAATTTTTGTCATTTTAATTACTTTGTACTGTGTAGACCTCCTTGGGTTTATCTTGTTTGGGGCATTCTCTGCTTCCTGGACCTGGATGTCTGTTTCCTTCCTTAGGTTAGGGAAGTTTTCAGCTATTATCTTCAAATAAGTTTTCTGCCTCTTTTTCTCTCTCTTCTCCTTCTGGGATTCCTATATTAGAAATGTTAGTACACTTGATGTTGTCACAGATGTCCCTTAATCTATCCTCATTTAAAAAAATTAATAATAATCATCATTGTATTCAATATAATTATGAATAATATATTTAAATTATATATTAATATTATATATTAATTAATATTAAATTATTGTTTAAATTTAAATTAATTAAAATATATAATTATGTATTAATTATAAATTAATATATTGACAAATTATATATAATATAATATATAATAATAATTATAATTATTATTGCTTTGTGCTTGGTTGCTTTCTACTACTTTGTCTTCCAGATTGCTAATCCATTTTTCTGCATCCCTACTCTGCTGTTGACTTCCTCCAATGTATCTTATATTTCAGTTTTTGTATTCTTTAGTTCTGATTATCCTATCATTTTGTTGAAGTTCTCACTGAGTCCATCCACTCTTCTCTCAAGTCTGATGAATGTCTTTATGACCATTACTTTGAACTCTTTATCAAGTAGATTGCTTACTCTGTTTTGCTTAGTTATTTTTCTGTTCTTTTCCCTCTGTTTATTTGAAACATATTTCTCTATTTCTTCATTTGCCTGACTTTTTGTGTTTGTATGTATTAGGTAGGTCAGCAATATCTTCTGGTCTTATATGTAGTTGCCTATTTAGAAAGTGTCCTGTGGTACCCAATAGTGTAATCCCCATTGAGTAACAGAACCAGATGCTCCAGAGATGTCCCCTGTGTGGGCTGCATGTGCCCTTCTGTTGTGACTCAACAGCAATTGTTGTGGGTGCACTGGTGTGCAAAGGTTGCCCCAGCATTGGCTGACTAAGAGGGCCAACTATAGCTACTGCTGGTATGCTCACCCCCTACCCAAGACAGGAATCCCTCTGAAGGGTCACAATTCCTGGCTAGGCCTGCCCATTGGGTGTGACAAGATAAAAGTCACTCTAGGGGGACATCAGTTTCAACTAAGTCTGCCTACTGGGTGTGGCAGGGTAGAAACCTCTTCAGATGGGCATCTGCCACTGAGGACAGTTTGGATGGGGTGAGTCTACAGGGGAATTCCAGTGGTACTAGTACAGTAGATGGAGAGTGTCAGAACTGGCTCTTCCAAACATCCAGCCAGCTACGCTGAAGGAGAGCAAGAAAAATTGCACCCATTAGCACTTCTGGAGAAGGTTCCTGCAGATTCCTGCCCTCTGGCCACATATCCTAAAATTAGTCAGTAAATCTCCTTCACATATAACCCAGGTACTTTTCAAACTTCTGCTTTTGTGCTGGACTACAGACAAAATGTATACCATTCTGGCCTTTTAAGATCTTAGCGGAGACTTCATTTCCTACAGCTCCCTGGCTCTTCTGGAGTTAAGTCTTATTAATTTGCAAAACCAGATATTATGGGGGTTGTTTTCCCTGTACAGAGGTGCCCAGCGAGGGGCTTGATCCCCTCACTTCTCCACACCTGCGATATTCCTCCTGCTGTCACAGGGTCAGGGGTTTGGTTTACAGTAGCATCTCTGCCCCTCTTACCCTTTGTGATATGTCCTTCTCTTTATGTCTTTAACTGTAGAAGATATATTCTGAGTCTTAAGGTCATTTGCAAAGTGAGCTGCATTGTAAATGTTGCCTTGATGTGTCCATTCAGGAGCCTTCTATTCCACCATTTCCCTTCTACTCCACTATGTTCCTTCTACTCTACCAACACGGATGTGTTGCTCAGCTTCCCCTTCAATGGCAAGACAAGTTATTTTTAAATTAGTATTTGCTTCTTTTGTGGAGACTTCTGTCTTTGTTTTGAATACAGTTTCTTATTTTATGTTGCTTAATCTTTTTAAAGTATTGCCATTTATTTTATTTATATTTTTATTTGCTGAAATGTGCTTTTTGCTTTTGTGCTTCATTTGGAAGCTAATTTAGGCCTAAAGTTTGTCTTTCAATAGAATGGGTAAGCTCTTCATATTTTTCCTCCCTCACCTCTTGGTTTCTGTTGGAATCCTTCTTCATATTAACTGGAGGGTTGGTTACTGTGTTCAGCCCCTAGAATGATTTTAAGACTCTGACAGATGTTTTTGTTTTGTCTGTGTACTGACTTGAGAAGGTGTCTCCAGACCTTACAGCCTATTTGCCAATAGAAGAAAGAGAGTCTGTCCTTGTTACTTTTAGCAGTTTGTTGTCCCCCTCTTATCAGAAATGGTTCACTATGAAGGCTATGGAATATCCGTGTCCCTGGGGCTTTTGGATAAAATAAATGGCCATAAAATCGCCTGTGGTCATTGCTGGATCTTGGGTCTGAAGGAAAGGAGAAGTGAAAGGTCACACCTTCCTAATCTGTAACCTTCCTAATATTCTGTGTCAGGATTCATACCACAACCAATGATACACCTTTTCATCTTTCCTGTATTTTAATGAGAATTTCAATGGGAAGTTACGTGCCACCAACTAACTCTACTTTAGGCTAGGAGTTATAGTGCTTTTGCTGCCTTCTACTTTGGGCCTAATTAATTACCTAAGGATGAAAGAGAAAGATACAAAGAGAGCAAAGAGGTGAGGAAGGAGAGGGACAGGGGAGATTAATTGATTCATTAGAGCTATCAGAGTTTCCCCACAGCCACTCGAGTTGAATGTGTTTACATAAACCATTTTGGTCTTGCTACAAAAACAGTTTATTATTAGAACGAATTGCTGCCATTTGATATGTTTCCTTTTCTACTGTCAACACTTCTTTCAGCAGTTTCAGAACTACTACTTTTTTGGATATATAGGTGTTTGGATATACAGTGTAGAACTTCACTTTTATATTATGTAATGATTACATGGCTTACAACACATTTCTACATGTTTTCTACTTTAGAAATGCAGTTTCATATAAGCTATCCCACACAAGACATGGGGGCTCAATCACTTTGGAAGAAACCCCAATTTTGAGTTGATTCTACCATCTCTATGGCCATTATGTGTGTTTTATCTACTGAAAAAGACTCCTGGGAACTTTCTCCTAACTACTTTTTTGACATATCCTCCTCAGGGTCTTAGTCTTAATCATTTCTAAAAGTTGAAATGGGCCGGTTGTTTTGCATCAGTTTTCTTTCTTTCTTTCTTTCTTTCTTTCTTTCTTTCTTTCTTTCTTTCTTTCTTTCTTTCTTTCTTTCTTTCTTT
>NW_023270320.1:19472131-19505774 GCF_011800145.1 Mirounga leonina | reverse complement strand
TTTCTTTCTTTCTTTCTTTCTTTCTTTCTTTCTTTCTTTCTTTCTTTTTTTTTAAGATTTTATTTATTTGACAGAGACACAGCGAGAGAGGGAACACAAGCAGGGGGAGTGGGAGAGGGAAGCAGGCTTCCCGCCTAGCAGGGAGCCCGATGCGGGGCTCGATCCCAGGACCCTGGGACCATGACCTGAGCCAAAGGCAGATGCTTAATGACTGAGCCACCCAGGCGCCCCTTGCATCACTTTTCTATAGTGATTTCACGCTCACTGGGGATGCTTTTCTCTTCAAATTTTTAACAAATTCACTGTATAGTTTTAGGATATACATACAGTTTTACCAAAAGCGTTTTCCTATTTTGGACTACCACAGCTGTATTTCCTATCCTTTGTATAATCCTTTAATTTTTCTATCATTTTACTTATCTTACTGGTATAATCTGAGGTCAAATTTATAAAGCCTCGAACAAGAAAGCACTGTGAAAATTGAATCAATAAATAAAGGTGCATTTAGCCACATTTTTACCTCAGGCTTTGTGTGCATTTATTATTATTCATAATTTATCATTTATTGAGCACTAAGAATCATACTCTATTTGGAACAGAAATGTAGATGCTATCTCTGTCAATAATCTTCTGTTCTCATGGAGAATTCAATTTGTACAATGTTTCAAAAGTTAACCATCACTGTTAGATAAATAAAGGGGGGAAATAGATTGTAAAGTTTGAACAAACTGATTAAAATTTATTTTTTTCTCATAAAGCCATGACTAATGTTTGCATAGAGATAAAAATTTGGTTAAAAGCATGATTGGCATTCAAGAGTATTAAGTAAAAGTGTGACCTTCATATCTGTATTATAATATTAGAGGTTTGAACTTTAAGTGAATTCAGGTAAAACTGTATTGAACAAAATAACTATCTGCCCCAGATACAGCGTCATTTGTATTTCAAAGAATTCCAGGCAATCTTGGTCTGTTTCATTGTTGTTGCAAACATTCACTTTTAGTCTCAAATAGGCTTTGGTATCCATTTTAGTTAAAAATAGTAGCTTCACTAGTTTATTTAGAGAAAGTTCACTGGTAATTCCACAATCTGTGTCTACTTTTGGTTTTATGATTAGGTACAACTTGATCAAAGATCAGGACTAACCAAAACTGCAAGGAATGCTTAGTATCAAAAATCAAATGCTACCTCTCTGTGCCCCATTTTTATCCCAGTCCAACCTGGAACTTTACACTTTTTTTTTCTTTTTAAAATTTTTTTAAAATTTAAATTCAAGTTGGTTAACATATAGTGCAGTATTGGTTTCAGGAGTAAAATTTAGTGATTCATCACTTATCTATAAAACCCAGTGCTCATCCCAACAAGTGCCCTCCTTAATACCCATCACCCACTTAGCCCATACCCCCACCCATGTCCCCTCCAGCAACCCTTGTTTGCTCTTTATAGTTAAAAGTCTCTTATGGTTTTCCTCCCTCTCTGTTTTTATTTTATTTTTCTTCCCTTCTCCTATGTTCATCTGTTTTGTTTCTTAAATTCCACTCCTGAGTGAAATCATATATTTGTCTTTCTCTGACTGACTTATTTCACTTAGCATAATACACTCTAGTTCCATCCGCCTCACTGCAAATGGCAAGATCTCATTCTTTTGATGGCTGAGTAATATTCCATTGTATGTATATACCACTACTTTATCCATTCATCAGGCGATGGACATTTGGGCTCTTTCCATAATTTGGCTATTGTTGATAGTGCTGCTATAAACATTGTGGTGCATGTGCCCCTTCGAATCAGCATTTTTGTATTCTTTGGATAAATACCTAGTAGTGTAATTGCTGGGTTGCAGTGTAGTTCTATTTTTAACTTTTTGAGGAATCTCCATACTCTTTTTCAGAGTGGCAGCTTTAGTTTGCATTCTATCAACAATGCAAAGAGTTCCCCTTTCTCCATAAACTCACCAACATCTGTTGTTTCCTGAATTGTTAATTTTAGCCATTCTGACCAGTGTGAGGTGGTATCTCATTGTGGTTTTGATGTGTATTTCACTGATGATGAGTGATGTTGAACATCTTTTCATGTGTTGGTTAGCCATCTGGACATCTTCTTTGAAAAATTGTCTATTCATGTCTTCTGCCCATTTCTTTTTTTTTTATTTTTAAGATTTTATTTATTTATTTGACAGAGAGAGACACAGCGAGAGAGGGAACACAAGCAGGGAGAGAGGGAGAAGCAGACTCCCTGCTGAGCAGGGATCCCCATGGGGGATCCCAGGACCCTGGGATCATGACCCAAGCCAAAGGCAAGTGCTTAACGACTAAGGCACCCAGGCGCCCCATCTTCTGCCCATTTCTTAACTGGATTATTTGTTTTTGGGGTATTGAGTTTGATAAATTCTTTTTTTTTTTTTTAAGATTTTATTTATTTATTCATGAGAGACAGAGTGAGAGAGAGAGGCAGAGGGAGAAGCAGGCTCCCAAGGAGCAGGGAGCCCGATGTGGGACTTGATCCCAGGACCCTGGGATCATGACCTGAGCCGAAGGCAGACGCTTAACCATCTGAGCCACCCAGGCGCCCACGTTTGATAAATTCTTTATAGGTTGGGATACTAACCCTTTATCTGATATGTCATTTGCAGATATCTTCTCCCATTCTGTGGGGTGACTTTTAGTTTTATTGATTGTTTCCTTCACTGTACAGAAGTTTTTTATATTGATGAAGTCCCAATAGTTCATTTTTGCTTTTGTTTCCCTTGCCTCTGGAGATGTATCTAGTAAGAAGTTTCTGTGGCTGTGGTCAAAGAGGCTGCTGCCTGCTTTCTCCTCTGGGATTTTGATGATTTCCTATCTTCCATTTTGAATCTATTTTTTTGTGTGGTGTAAGGAAATGTGGTGTAAGTTTCATTCTTCTGCATGTCACAGTCCAGTTTTCCCAACACCATTTGTTGAAGAGACTGTCTTTTTTCCATTGGATATTCTTTCCTGCTTTGTTGAAGATTAGTTGGCCATACAGTTGTGGGTCCATTTCTGGAATCTCAATTCTGTTCCATTGCTCTATGGTCTGTTTTTGTGCCAGTACCATGATTATAGCTTTGTAATACAGCTTGAAGTCCAGAATTGTGATGCCTCCTGCTTTGCTTTTCTTTTTAAACATTACTTTGACTATTCATGGTCTTTTCTGGTTTTATACAGATTTTAGGACTATTTGTTCTAGCTCTGTGAAAAAAAAGTTGATGGTATTTTGATAGGGATTGCATTGAATGTTTGGATTGCTCTAGGCAGCATAGACATTTTAACAATATTTGTTCTTCCAATCCATGAGCACGGAACGTTTTTCCATTCTTTGTGTCTTCCTCAATTTCTTTCATGAATGTTCAATTGTTTTCAGCATACAAATCTTTTTCCTCTTTGGTTAGGTTTATTCCTAGATATCTTATTTTTGGTGTAATTGCAAATGGGATTGATTCCTTGATTTCTCTTTCTGCTCCTTTATTATTGGTGTGTAGAAATGGAACAGATTTCTGTACATTGATTTTATATCTTGCGACTTTTCTGAATTCATGTATCAGTTCTAGCAATTTTTTGGTGGAGTATTTCTCGTGTAGAAATTATGCCACCTGCAAAGAGTTAAAGGTTGACTTCTTCCTTGCTGCTTTGGATGCCTTTTATTCCTTTTTGTTGTCTGATTGCTGAGGCTAGGACTTCTAGTACTATGTTGATCAACAGTGGTAAGAGTGGACATCCCTGTCATGTTCCTGACCTTAGGGGAAAAGCTCTATTTTTCCCCCATTGAGGATGATGTTAGCTGTGGGTCTTTTGTATATGCCATTTATGATGTTGAGGTTTGTTCCTTCTATCCCTACTTTCTTGAGTGTTTTTATCAAGAAAAGATGCTGTATTTTGTCAAATGCTTTTTCTGCATCTGTTGAGAGGATCATATGGTTTTTATCCTTTATTTTATTAATGTGGTGTTACATTGATTGATTGATTTGCAGATATTGAACCACCCTTGCAACCCAGGAATAAATCTCACTTGATCATGGTGAATAATCCTTTTAATGTACTGTTGGATTTGATTAACTAGTATCTTGTTGAGAATATTTGCATCAGTGTTCATTAGGGATATTGGTCTGTACTTCTCCTTTTTAGTGGTGTCTTTGGCTTTGGAATCAAAGTAATGCTGTCCTCATAAAATGAGTTTGGAAGTTTTCCTTCCATTTCTATTTTTTTGGAACAGTTTCAAAAGAATAGATTTTAGTTCTTCTTTAAATGTTTGGAGGAATTCCTCTGGGAAGCCAACTGGCCCTGGACTCTGGTTTGTTGGGAGATTTTGATTGCTGATTCAATTTCTTTGCTGGATATGGGTCTGATCAAATTTTTTATTTCTTCTTGCTTCAGTTTTGGTAGTTTATATGTTTCTAGAAATGTATCCATTTCTTCCAAATTGCCCGATTTGTTGGCATATCAGTATTCACAATATTCTCTCTCTCTTTTTTTTTAAAGATTTTATTTATTTATTTGACAGAGAGAGACACAGCAAGAGTAGGATCACAAGCAGGGGGAGTGGGAGAGGGAGAAGCAGGCTTCCTGCCAAGCAGGGAGCCCGATGTGGGGCTTGATCCTAGGACCCTGGGATCATCACCTGATCCGAAGGCAGACACTTAATGACTGAGCCACTCAGGCGTCCCCACAATATTCTCCTATAATTGTTTGTATTTCTTCAGTGTGGGTTGTCATCTCTCCTCTTTCATTCATGATTTTATTTATTTGGCTCTTTCTTTTTTTCTTTTTGATAAGTCTGGCTAGGGGTTTATCAGTTTTGTTAATTCTTTCAAAGAACCAGCTCCTAGTTTTGTGGATCTGTTCTAATGTTTTTCTTTTAAAATTTCTGTATCATTTATTTCTGCTCTAATCTTAATTATTTCCCTTCTTCCACTGGTTTTAGGCTTTATTTGCTATTCTTTTTCCAGCTCCTTTAGATGTAAGGTTAGGTTGTGTATTTGAGACTTTTCTTGCTTCTTGAGGAAGGCCTGTATTGGTATATACTTCCCTTTATGTCCCAAAGGTTTTGGACTATCATGTTTTCATTTTCATTTGCTTCCTTGTATTTTATTATTTCGTCTTTAATTTCCTGGTTCATTTTCCCATTCATTCTTTAGTAGGATGTTCTTTGTCTTCCATATATTTGTGGTCTTTCCAATTTTTTTTTCTTGTGGTTGACTTCAAGTTTCATAGCATTGTGGTCTGAAAATATGCATGGTATGATCTCAATCTTTCTGTACTGGTTGAGACCTGATTTGTGATCCTGTATGTGATCTATTCTGGAGAATATTCTATGTGCACTCAAAAAGAATGTGTATTCTGCTGCTTTAGGATGAAAGCTCTAAATAGGTCTGTTAAGTCTATAGTCCAGCATGTCACTCAGAGTCATTGTTTCCTTGTTGATCTTCTGCTTAGCTGATCTGTCCATTGCTGTGAGTGGACTGTTAAAAGTCCCATACTATTACTGTATTATTAGCAATGAGTTTCTTTAAGTTTGTTATTAATTGATTTATATATTTGACTGCTCCCAAGCTCAGGGTTTATTTGTATTTATAATTGTTAGATCTTCTTGTTGGATAGACCCCTTTATTATGATATAGTGCCCTTCTTCATCTCTTATTACAGTCTTTGATTCAAAATCTAGTTTGTCTGATATAAGTATGGCTACTTCAGCTTTCTTTTGATGTCCATTAGCATGATAGATGGTTCTCCACCCGCTCACCTTCAATCTGGAAGTATCTCCATGTCTAAAATCAATCTCTTGTAAGGAGCGTATCAATGGGTCTTTTTTTTTTTTTTTCTTTTTAATCCATTCTGGTACCCTGTGTCTTTTTTTTTTTTTAAAGATTTTTTATTTATTTATTTGACAGAGAGAGACATAGCAAGAGAGGGAACACAAGCAGGGGGAGGGGAAGAGGGAGAAGCAGGCTTCCCCGCGGTGCAGGGAGCCCGATGCGGGGCTCGATCCCAGGACCCTGGGATCACGACCTGAGCCGAAGGCAGATGCTTAACGACTGAGCCACCCAGGCGCCCGCCCTGTGTCTTTTGATTAGAGCACCGAGTCCATTTACATTCAGAGTAATTATTGATAGGTATGAATTTAGTGCCATTGTATTACCTGTAAAGTTGCTGTTCCTTTCAGTTGTCTTTGTTCCTTTCTAATCTTTGTTGCTTTGGTCTTTCTTTCCCATTCAAAGGGTCCCCTTTAATATTTCTTGCAGAACTGATTTAGTGGTCACAAACTCCTTTAGCATTTGCTTGTCTTAGAAACTGTATCTCTCCTTCTATTCTGAATGACAGCCTTGCTGGATAAAGTATTCTTGGCTGCATGTTTTTCCCATTTAGCATGTTGAATATATCATACCACTTTTTTTCTGGCTGCTAAATTTCTGTGGACCAGTCTGCTGCTAACCTTACATGTCTACCCTTGTAGAGTAAGGACCTTTTGTCCCTATCTGCTTTCAGAATTCTCTCTTTATCTTTGTATTTCACAAGTTTCGCTCTGATATGTCTTAGTGTTGACCTGTTTTTGTTGATTTTGAGGGGGAGTTCTCTGTGCTTCTGGGACTGAATGCCTGTTTCTTTCCCCAGATTAGGGTTGTTCTCAGCTATAATTTGTTCAAACAGACCTTCTGCCCCTTTTTCCTGCTCTTCTTCTTCTGGGACTCCTATGATAGGGATATTGTTGTGCTTTGTGAAATTGCTGAGTTCCATAAGTCTGTATTCATGCTCTAATAGTTTTCTTTCCCTCTTCTGTTCATCTTCATTATTTTCCATAATTATATCTTCTCTATCACCTATTTGATCCTCTGCTTTTTCCATCCTTGTTGTGATCACATCCAGTTGTTTTTGTATCTCAGTTATAGATATTTTTTGGGGGGGAGTGGTGAGCTGACTAGTTTTTAGGTCTTTTATCTGTGCAGCCAGGGTTTCTCTGGTGTCTTCTATGCTTCTTTCGTGCCCAGCTAGTATTGTTATGACTGTTGTTTTAAATTCTTGTTCAGATATATTGCTTATATCTGCTTTGAGCAAATCCCTGGCTGTGATTTCTTCTTGATCTTTCTTTTGGGGACAATTCCTCCATCTTGTCATTATATCTAGGTTTCTGTTTTTTGCATGTTATGAAAGCTTGTTATGTTTCCTGCTCCTGAGAGTAATATATTAAGAAGGGGTCATACACTGTCCAGGGCCTGGCACTTCAGGAAGTATTTCTGGTGTATGCTGTGTGCACTCTGCTATTGTGTTTTGGCTGCTCTTTCCCACAGGCCTGTCCTCTACATATTTCTTCCTTGCTTGCAGTGAGGAGTGTTTGGACCTTTAACTAGGTGTGCTTTGATTTGTTCGTTAAGATAAGTTGGTGGTGGCGGTGGGGGGGCGGTGGGGAGTCTGATCCAAAAAAAGAGAAAAGGAAAAGGAACAAAAAAGCAAGCAAACAAACAAACTATAAGCCTGATTCCAAAGAATAAGAAAGAAAGAAGGAAGGAAAAAAGAAGAAGAAAAAAAAAAGAAGAAGTGTGATCCAAAAAACAAGACAAAGGTAACAAACAAACCAACAAATGAACAAAAAATCTAAGCCTAATACCAAAACGGGGTGGGGGAGAAGAAGAAGAAAAAGAAAAAGCATATAAAAAATTAAAAATTTTAAAATTAAAAAAATTAAATTTTAAATTAAATTTTAAAAATTAAACAAAAGAAAGCCTGGTTCTATTTCCACCAGAACTGAAGCTGGTGCTTTGGAGTACTCTGTCAGTAGACTTGTTATGTGCGGAGGGCCTGTGCTGGTCTGAGGGAGAGGCCCACTGTGCTGGCTCATAGTCAGACCTGCCCTTGTAAAGATGTCCCTGCCATGCGCAGGGGGCAGGGTTTGGTGTAAGTGACTCTGTGTTTCTCTCTGAAGTCTGACTGTTCTCGTGGGCAGAGAGAGGGGTTTTGTGGAAGATGGCATTAGTCTGCCATCTCATCCCCGGGGGAGGAGAACTCTCAGCTGCTGCTATTCAGGAGGCCCTCACAGAAAAGCAAACAATCTCTTTTCCTGTGTCCCAGGCTTTTGTCAGATCCCTGCACTTAACCTGTCTGTGTCTGGCCATTGGCACATCCAGAGCCACAGTTCTATGTTTTATCTCTGACCTATGGCTGGGATTCAAAGCTCCAAATCTTAAAGGGCCCAGCAAGGCAGGGTGTAATCTGCTCCACTTCCCCAGAGTAGAGCCTTGAGGTGCACCAGCATGGCTCTGCCCCAGAAAATCAGTCTCACTGTGTGCTCTTGGTGGCTGGAGACTATCGTGATGCACAGGGAAAAGCTGCAACCAGGTTATCTGCCCTCTGTGCATACCTCTGTCCCCTGCTACTCAGTGGTTCCTCAATGGCTCCCCGCAGGGACTTTGTCTTTGGAAATACCTCTTCCAAATGTGTACTCCAGCAAGGGGAGTAATCTCTCCCAGTGCCACCCAGGGGATCCCCTCACCGAGGTGTATTGTACAAACTCTACATGCTGCTCTCTCTCCTGCTTTCTTGCTCTTTACCTGACTGCTTGGCAAAAAAGCATTCCCTCCTCTTGGCAGCACCATGGATTTTTCTCTCCCCCAGTTCACAGCTCTGAACGTCACATCTGCCATGTTCTCTCCCTCCAGTTGTGCAGATTGTTTTCTTAATCCTCAGACTGATTTCCTTGTCATTCAAAATGATTTGATGTTGATCTAGCTGTGTTCCAGGGATGAGGCAAGCTCAGGGTACCCCTACCACTCCAACATCTTAACTCCTCCCTCTGTCTGGAACTCTACTCTTGATTCTGACCAAATAAGAAAATTAAATTGTGAGAATGAAGGTAGCCATCAGTGGCTTACCATTTTCTTCTGCTTGTCTTTTACAGACACTAATAAGTTGATCTGCTATTTGCAGTTGGGAGCAGAAAACAGTTAAGAAAATCCCATAGATTCTGGACCTTTAAATAAACTGTAATTGACCCAGTTAGTTTAATTGGTCTTTTCTCAGTCTCATACTTACTGAGAGAGAAGGATTAGTACCCGTAAATAGCAATACTTCCTATATAAGTAGGTTTATAAACTGGAAGGGTGAATGGCTACTCATCCAGAAGCATAGGCGTCATTTGACGTAGCTTCAGCTTCAAGTAATAAGAGTATCTAATTCATATGAGCATTTGAATTATCTCTTTCTAGAAAAAGTCTGTAGATAGGGCACACTCCAGGTACACTACATCGAAATTCTGGTTGTCTTGGTTGGTATGATTCTCTTAGTTTGGCCTCTTTCCATTGCTTAGCTTTAATGCCAGGTTGGTGGAAATATATTCAGTTTTAGCAGTTCCAGAAATCACATACAGAAATGTCCATGTCCTGACAACATAGGACTCTCTCTTCTTTGTGTCTCTTATGCAGAGGTGAGGAGTGTTTCTGAGGAGCTCTTTTATAGCAAACTTTCCTCATTCCCTGTTAGCTAGGTCCGAGTTATTTGACCTCTCCTAAATTATTCACTGTAAAGGGAAATGATAGTTCATTTGGCACTGATGAATATTGAAAATGGAAGCATTGTTACCATTATAGAATATCATCTGTATAGGGTAACAGCACATGTAGAAGAAAGTCTCAAACTTTTTAGAAGTGGTATGATAAATAAAAGCTTTGCCTTTTTAAAAGTAACATAATTCCTAATGGCTTGCTTCTACTTTCCAGTTTGGGACCTTAAAAACAAACTTCTTTCACATACAATTTCATTCAAGTTTTGTCTGCTAAAATTTCTATAGCCCTCCTACCCCTTTGCTTTATAATTGCTTTTATAAACATAAATGTTGATAATTTATCTTTTCCTTTAAATTGGGAAACTAAAAAACTGTTTTTGAACTTCCAGTATTTTAAAAATTGCTTCTTACAGGGGCACCTGGGTGGCTTAGTCAGTGAAGTGTTTGGCTCTTAATTTCAGCTCAAGTCCTGATCTCAGGGTCATGAGATGGAGTCCCATGTCAGGCTCTGAACTGAGCATGGAATATGCTTGAGATTCTCTCTCTCCCTCTGCCTCTTCTCCCCTCCCCAACTTCCCCACCCCACCCCACCTCCCACCCCACCCCACCTCCCTGCTCATGTGTACTCACACTCTCTAAAAAAATAAATAAATAAAATCTTTTTCTAAAAATTGCTTCTCACAGTATTTGAGGAATAAAACTTGACTTTTAAATCAAATTGCTTATTTTATGCATTTTTAAATTGTTTAGAATAACTTATTGTGATTTAATATGCATAGTCTTTTATAATATAATTTTGAAATTCCACATAATTTTTGAGATATAATTGAAATGCATTAATTTCAGATGTAACATAATGATTCAATATTTGTATTTATTATGCAGTGATCACCACAGTATGTCTAGTTAACATCTCCATACATAGTTACAGAATTTTTTTTCATTTGATGAGAAATTTTAAGATTCTCTTAGCAACTTTCAAATATGCAATACAGTCTTAATAGCTGTAGTCACCATGCTGTCCATTACATCCCTGTGACTTATTTATTTCATAACTGGAAGTTTGTACTTTGATTCCATTCACCTGTTTCATCTACCCCCAACATCCCTGCCTCTGGCAACCACTGATCTGTTCTCTGTATCTGTGAGCTATGTTTTATTGCACACATAACTAGTGGGATCATACAGTATTTGTCTTCTTTCTCTGACTTATTTCACTTAGTATGATGTTGTACACCTGAAACTAAAATAATGGCCTCTTACGGTTCATCTATATTGTCACGAATGGCAAAATTTCCTTCTTTATGGCTCAGTAATATTCCATTATACATATATACCATATTTTTTTAATCCATTCACCTGTCAGTGGGCACTTAAGTTGTTTTCATATCTTGGTTATTGTAGATAATGTCACAATGAACATTGTGTTCATGCATCTTTTTGCGTGTTTTTGTTTTCTTCAAATAAATACCCAGAAGCGGAATCGCTGGATCATATGGTAATTCTATATTTAATTTTTTAGGAAACTCCACAATGTTTTCCATAGTGCCTGCAACAATTTATGTTCCCCCCAATTGCACAAAAGGGGTCCTTTTTCTCCACATCCTCACCAACACTTGTTATTTCTTTTTGATAGTAGCTATTCTGACAGGTGTGAGGTGGTATCTCACTGTGTTTTTGATTTGAATTGCCCTGATGATTAGTGTTGTTGAGCTTCTTTTCATATGTCTCTTGGCCATTTGTATGTCTTCTTTGGGAAAATGTTAAGATCCTGCCTGCATTTTTTTTTTTAATTTTTTATTGTTATGTTCATCAAAATACTTTACATCATTAGTTTTTGATGTACTGTTCCATGATTCATTGTTTGTGCATACCACCCAATGCTCCATGCAGAATGTGCCCTCTTTAATACCCATCACCAGGCTAACCCATCCTCTCACCCCTCTCCCCTCTAGAACACTCAGTTTGTTTTTCAGAGTCCATCATCTCTCATGGTTCGTCTCTCCCTCTGATTTCCCCCCCTTCATTCTTCCCCTCCTGCTATCTTCTTCTTTTTTTTTTCTTAACATATATTGCATATTTGTTTCAGAGATACAGATCTATGATTCAACAGTCTTGCACAATTCACAGCGCTCACCATAGCACATACCCTCCCCAATGTCTATCACCCAGCCACCCCATCCCTCCCACACCACCCCCCACTCCAGCAACCTTCAGTTTGTTTCCTGTGATTAAGAATGCCTCATATCAGTGAGGTCATATGATACATGTCTTTCTCTGATTGACTTATTTCGCTCAGCATAACACCCTCCAGTTCCATCCACGTCATTGCAAATGGCAAGATCTCATTCCTTTTGATGGCTGCATAATATTCCATTGTATATATGTACCACATCTTCTTTATCCATTCATCTGTCGATGGACATCTTGGCTCTTTCCACAGTTTGGCTATTGTGGACATTGCTGCTATAAACATCGGGGTGCACATACCCCTTCGGATCCCTACATTTGTATCATTGGGGTAAATACGCAGTAGTGCAATTGCTGGATCATAGGGTAGCTCTATTTTCAACTTTTTGAGGAACCTCCATACTGTTTTCCAGAGTGGCTGCACCAGCTTGCATTCCCACCAACAGTGTAGGAAGGTTCCCCTTTCTCTGCATCCCCGCCAACATCTGTCATTTCCTGACTTGTTAATTTTAGCCATTCTGACTGGTGTGAGGTGGTATCTCATTGAGGTTTTGATTTGGATTTCCCTGATGCCGAGCGATGTTGAGCACTTTTTCATGTGTCTGTTGCCCATTTGAATGTCTTCTTTGGAAAAATGTCTGTTCATGTCTTCTGCCCATTTCTTGATTGGATTCTTTGTTCTTTGGGTGTTGATTTTGATAAGTTCTTTATAGATTTTGGATACTAGCCCTTTATCTGATATGTCATTTGCAAATATCTTCTCCCATTCTGTCGGTTGTCTTTTGGTTTTGATGACTATTTCTTTTGCTGTGCAAAAGCTTTCTATCTTGATGAAGTCCCAATAGTTCATTTTTGCCCTTGCTTCCCTTGCCTTTGGCGATGTTTCTAGGAAGAAGTTGCTGCAGCTGAGGTCAAAGAGGTCACTGCCTGTGTTCTCCTTTAGGATTTTGATGGACTCCTGTCTCACATTGAGGTCTTTCAACCATTTGGAGTCTATTTTTGTGTGTGGTGTAAGGAAATGGTCCAGTTTCATTCTTCTGCATGTGGCTGTCCAATTTTCCCAACACCATTTGTTGAAGAGACTGCCTTTTTTCCATTGGACATTCTTTCCTGCTTTGTGAAAGATGAGCTGACCATAGAGTTGAGGGGCCATTTCTGGGCTCTCTATTCTATTCCACTGATCTATGTGTCGGTTTTTGTGCCAGTACCATACTGTCTTGATGATGACAGCTTTGTAATAGAGCTGGAAGTCCGGAATTGTGATACCGCCAGTTTTGCTTTTCTTTTTCAACATTCCTCTGGCTATTCGGGGCGTTTTCTGGTTCCATACAAATTTTAGGATTATTTGTTCCATTTCTTTGAAAAAAGTGGATGGTATTTTGATGGGGATTGCATTGAATGTGTAGATTGCTCTAGGTAGCATTGACATCTTCACAATATTTGTTCTTCCAATCCATGAGCATGGAACATTTTTCCATTTCTTTGTGTCTTTCTCAATTTCATTCATGAGTATTTTATAGTTTTCTGAGTACAGATCCTTTGCCTCTTTGGTTAGATTTATTCCTAGGTATCTTATGGTTTTGGGTGCAATTGTAAATGGGATCGACTCCTTAATTTCTCTTTCTTCTGTCTTGTTGTTGGTGTATAGGAATGCCACTGACTTCTGTGCATTGATTTTATATCCTGCCACTTTACTGAATTCCTGTATGAGTTTTAGCAGTTTTGGGGTGGAGTCTTTTGGGTTTTCCACATAAAGTATCATATCATCTGCAAACAGTGAGAGTTTGACTTCTTCTTTGCCAATTCAGATGCCTTTTATTTCGTTTTGTTGTCTGATTGCTGTAGCTAGGACTTCTAATACTATGTTGAAGAGCAGTGGTGATAGTGGACATCCATGCTGCATTCCTGACCTTAGGGGGAAAGCTCTCAGTTTTTCCCCATTGAGAATAATATTCGCTGTAGGTTTTTCATAGATGGCTTTTATGATATTGAGGTATGTCCCCTCTATCCCTATACTCTGAAGAGTTTTTATCAAGAAAGGATGCTGTACTTTGTCAAATACTTTTTCTGCATCTATTGAGAGGATCATATGATTCTTGTTCTTTCTTTTGTTAATGTATTGTATCACATTTATTGATTTGCGAATGTTGAATCAACCTTGCAGCCCAGGGATAAATCCCACTCGGTCATGGTGAATAATTCTTTTAATGTACTGTTGGATCCTCCTGGCTAGTATTTTGGTGAGAATTTTTTCATCCATGTCCATCAAGGTTATTGGTCTGTAATTCTCCTTTTTGATGGGGTCTTTGTCTGGTTTTGGGATCAAGGTAATGGTGGCCTCATAAAACGAGTTTGGAAGTTTTCCTTCCATTTCTATTTTTTGGAACAGTTTCAGAAGAATAGGTATTAGTTCTTCTTGAAATGTTTGGTAGAATTCCCCTGGGAAGCCATCTGGCTGTGGGCTTTTGTTGGGAGATTTTTGATGACTGCTTCAATTTCCTTAGTGGTTATAGGTCTGTTCAGGTTTTCTATTTCTTCCTGGTTCAGTTTTGGTAGTTGTTACATCTCTAGGAATGCATCCATTTCTTCCAGGTTATCTAATTTGCTGGCATAGAGTTGCTCATAATATGTTCTTATAATTGTTTGTATTTCTTTGGTGTTGGTTGTGATCTCTCCTCTTTCATTCATGATTTTGTTGATTTGGGTCATTTCTCTTCTCTTTTTGATAAGTCTGGCCAGGGGTTTATCAATCTTGTTAATTCTTTCAAAGAATCAGCTCCTAGTTTCGCTGATCCTTTCTACTGTTCTTTTGGTTTCTATTTCATTGATTTCTGCTCTGATCTTTATTATTTCTCTTCTCCTGCCGGGTTTAGGCTTTTTTGTTGTTTTTTTCTCCAGCTCCTTTAGGTGTAGGGTTAGGTTGTGTACTTGAGACCTTTCTTGTTTCTTGAGAAAGGCTTGTATTGCTATATACTTTCCTCTTAGGACTACCTTTGCTGCATCCCAAAGATTTGGAACAGTTGTGTTTTCATTTTCATTGGTTTCCATGATTTTTTTAATTCTTCTTTAATTTCCTGGTTGACCCATTCATTCTTTAGTAGGATGCTCTTTAGTCTCCATGTATTTGAGTTCTTTCCAACTTTCCTCTTGTGATTGAGTTCTAGTTTCAAAGCACTGTGGTCTGAAAATAGGCAGGGAATGATCCCAGTCTTTTGGTACCGGTGAGACCTGATTTGTGACCTAGGATGTGATCTATTCTGGAGAATGTTCCATGGGCACTAGAGAAGAATGTGTATTCTGTTGCTTTGGGATGGAATGTTCTGAATATGTGTGTGAAGTCCATTTGGTCCAGTGTGTCATTTAAAGTCTTTATTTCCTTTTGATCTTTTGCTTAGACGATCTGTCCATTTCAGTGAGGGGAGTGTTAAAGTCCCCCACTATTATTGTATTGTTGTCAATGTGCTTCTTTCCTTTTGTTATTAATTGCCTTATAGAATTGGCCACTCCCATGTTAGGGGCATAGATATTTACAATTGTTAGATCTTCTTGTTGGCTAGACCCTTTAAGTAGGATATAGTGTCCTTCCTCATCTCTTATTACAGTCTTTGGTTTAAAATCTAATTTGTCTGATATAAGGATTGCCACCCCAGCTTTCTTTTGGTGTCCATTACCATGGTAAATGGTTTTCCATCCCCTCACTTTCAATCTGGGGGTGTCTTTGGGTCTAAAATGAGTCTCTTGCAGACAGCATATTGATGGGTTTTGTTTTTTAATCCAATCTGGTAGCCTGTGTCTTTTGATTGTGGCATTTAGCCCATTTACATTCAGGGTAACTATTGAAAGATATGAATTTAGTGCCATTGTATTGCCTGTAAGGTGACTGTTACTTTTAGAGGACCCCTTTCAATATTTCTTGTAGGGCTGGTTTTGTGTTTGCAAATTCCTTTAGGTTTAGTTTGTCTTGGAAGCTTTTTATCTCTCCTTCTATTTTCAATGACAGCCTAGCTGGATATAGTATTCTTGGCTGCATATTTTTTCTCATTTAGTGCTCTGAATATATCCTGCCAGTCCTTTCTGCCCTGCCAGGTCCCTATGGATAGGTCTGTTGCCAATCTAATATTTCTACCATTGTAGGTTACATATCTCTTCTCTCAAGCTGCTTTCAGGATTTTTTCTTTGTCTCTGAGACTCATAAGTTTTACTATTAGATGTCGGGGTGTTGACCTATTTTTATTGATTTTGAGAGGGGTTCTCTGTGCCTCCTGGATTTTGATGCCTGTTTCCTTCCCCAAATTAGGGAAGTTCTCTGCTATAGTTTGCTTCAATATACCTTCTGCCCCTCTCTGTCTGTCTTCTTCTTCTGGGATCCCAATTATTCTAATGTTGTTTCATTTTATGGTATTGCTTATCTCTCAAATTCTGCCCTCGTGATCCAGTAGTTGTTTATCTCTCTTTTTCTCAGCTTCTTTATTTTCCATCATTTGCTCTTCTATATCACTGATTCTTCTCTTCTACCTCATTTATCCTAGCAGTTAGCACCCCCATTTTTGATTGCACCTCATTAATAGCCTTTTTGATTTCGACTTGGTTAGATTTTAGTTCTTTTACTTCTCCAGAAAGTGTTTCTCTAATAACTTCCTTGCTTTTTTCAAGCCCAGCTAGTATCTTTAAAGTCATGATTCTGAGCTCTAGATCCGACATTGTACTAATGTCCGTATTGAATAGGTCCCTGGCAGCCGGTACTACCTCTTGTTCTTTTTGTTGAGGTAATTTCTTCCGTCTTGTCATTTTGTCCAGAGTAGATTAGGTGAATGAGAACAAAATGCTAACAGGGTAACAACATCCCCAGAAAATATACTCTAAACAAATCTGAAAACACCTGAAGCTGGGGGAAAAGAAAGGGAAAGAAAGGAAAAAGAAAAAGAAAAAGAAAAAGATAAAAACAAACAAAAACAGAACAAAACAAACAAAAATCAGAATATGATCAAATATGATCAGGCTGGTGCATAGATCAGTGCCACACATTAGATTTTGGGTGTATTTTGGTCTGTTAGAAGAAACTGCCTCCCAAAATTTTAAAGAAAGAAAAACTTATATATGTACAAAAATAAGGGTTGATATGATGAAGGGATGGAATATGACTGTAAAGATGAAAATTATAAAAAAAATTTATAAAAGGAATTGATAAGAAGTTGTTTGAAAAAAGAAAGAAGAGGATTTAAAAAAAAAGAAAAAAAGGAGAGAATGTGATCAGGCAGGAGACTAGAACAAAGCCATACACTAGAGATTTAGGGTATATTTTGATCTGTTAGAAGAAACTGTATCTCAAAATTTTAGAGCAAGAACAACTTATATATATATATGCCAAAAATAAGGGTAACTACTATGAAGGGATAGAATATGACTCTAAAAATGAACAATAAAAATGTTTTTTAAAAAAGGGATTGATAAGATGTTGGCTGAAAAAGGTAAAAAGAAAAATTCAAAAAAAAAAAAAAAAAGACAGTTAAAAAAAAATTAACCTAGAAAGACTAAAGAATCATGGTAAAAAAGCCATGGATTCTATGCGCAGTATTCCCCTAGCGCTGGAGTTCTGCCATTCTCTTTGATCGGTAAGCTTGGTCTTGGCTGGCTGTTCTCACTGATCTTCTGGGGGAGGGACCTGTTGCTGTGGTTCCCAAATGTCTTTGCCGGAGGTGGAATTGCCCCGCCCTTGCTGGTCCCTGCTAAGTAATCTGCTCTGTTCCCTGCAAGCTTTCTGTACAGCTTTGGAGGACTAGAGTGAAATGGTGGCCTCCCAATCTCTGCCCCGGAGGAGCCGAGAACTCGGGCCCACTCCTCAGTGAGCCCCCAGAGAAAAGCAGTCAATCCCTCCCGTCTCCTCTGTCTCTGGCTGCACTCCATGCTCACCCGACCTGTGACTGAGCGTTTCTGTCTCTGGCCCCCGACCCCGTGTGGTGTCTCCAAACCCCGCAGATCCCTGTGGTGCGATCCCATGCTGCTCCTCCGGGGGGAGGAAGGTGAGTCTCCCCGGATCTGCCGCTTGTTGGGTCCCTGCTGGAGGAGCAGTGGCCCGACTGCCACAGATCCCGGTTTATGGCAACTCCGAGCTGAGAGCCCGCGCCTGGGCTCAGTCTCTGCAGCTGGCTTCCCTGCTCCAATCCCTGGGAGCTCTGCCACACTCAGGCACCCCCAGTCTTTCTGTGACCCCAAGGGTCCTGAGACCACACTGTCCCGCGAGGGTTCCACCCCCCACTTAGCCACTGGAGCAACGTCCCTTAGCGGAGCGGACTTCTAAGAGTTCCGATTTTGTGTTCCGCTGCTCTATCACTTGCCAGAAGCGGCCCACAGAGGCCCCCTCCCCCGCCATCTATCCTCCCGAATATCGCCTCAGATTCACTTCTCCAAACGTCCTACCTTCCAAAAAGTGGTCGCTTTTCTGTTCAGAGAGTTGTTGCTATTCTTTTCTTCGATCTCCTGTTGAGTCTGTAGGTGTTCAGAATGGTTTGATCCCTATCCAGCTGAATTCCTGAGACCAGACAAAATCCATGTCTCCTACTCCTCCACCATCTTGCTCTGCCCCTCTCCTGTGTGCATTTTAAAAATCCAATTGTTTGGTTTTTTGCTATCGAGTTATGTGAGTTCTTTGTATATTCTACATATTAGCTTTTTATCAAATATATGATTTGAAAATATTCTCTGCCATTCAGTAGGTTACATTTCATTTTGTTGATTGCTTTCTTCACTGTGTTGAAGTTTATAGTTTGATGTAGTCTCACTTGTTTATTTTTGCTTTTGTTCCTTTTGCTTTTGGTGTCAAATCTAAAAATTCATTGCCAGAGACCAGTGTCAAGTTGCTTACTGCCTGTGTTTTCTTCTAGGAATTTTATGGTTTCTGGTCCTACATCCAAGCCTTAAAGCTATTTTGAATTAATGGTGCAGTTTCATTCTTTTGCATGTGGCTGTCCAATCTTTCCAACATTTATTGAAGAGACAGTCCTTTCCTCATTGTATATTCTTGGCTCCTTTGTGATAAATTAATTAACCGCATATGCATGGTTTATTTCTAGGCTCTCTCTTCTATTCCACTGATCTATGTGTCCATTTTTATGCCAGTATCACACTGTTTTGATTACTATGGCTATATAATATCATTTGAAATCAGTGAGCATGGTGTTCATTCTTCTTTCTGAAGATTGCTTTGGCTACTTGAGGTCTTTTATAGTCTGATAAAAATATTAGAATTTTTTGATCTACATTGAAAAATGCCATTGGAATTTTGGTAGGGATTGCATTAACTGTAGATTGCTTTTGATAGTTAAACGTTTTGACAATGTTTAATTATTCCAACCTATGAGCATGGAATATCTTTCCACTTATTTGTGTCTTCTTCAGTTTCTTTCATTGATGTCTGGTAGTTTTAGTGTCCAGATCTTTCACCTCCTTGGTTAAATTTCTTCCTATTATTTTATTCTTTTGGATGCAATTATAAATGGAGTGGTTTTTTTTAATTTCTCTTTCTGATAGTTTATTATTAGTGTACAGAAGTGCAACAGATTTCTGTATATTGATTTTGTCCTATTGATCCTGCAAATTTACTAAATTTCTTATTAGTTCTAACAGTTTTTATGGTTTTCTATATAAAATACTCTGCCATCTGAAAAGAGTGATGGTTTTATTTCTATCTAAGTTGGATGACTTTTATTTATTTATTTGTGCCTAATTGCTCTGTATGGGAATTCCAATACTATGTTGAATAAAAATGGTGAGAGTAGACATTCTTATCCTGTTCCTAATTTTGGAGAAGAAGTTTTCAGCTTTTCAACATTGACTGTAATGTTAGATGTGGGCTTGGCATATATGATCCTTATTATGTTGAAGTACATCCTCTCTATACCCACTTTTTTGATAGTTTTTATCATAAAAAAGTTGTTCAATTTTGTCAAATGCTTTTTCTGCATCTATTGAGATGATCATATTATTTTTATCCTTCATTTTGTTAATAGAGTATATCACATTCATTGATTTACAGATGTTAAAAACCATCCTCGTTTCCCTGGACTAAATCCCACTTGATCATAGTGTATGATCCTTTAAATGAATTGTTGAATTCAATTTGCTAATATTTTGTTGAGAATTTTTGCATGTATGTTCATCAGGGATATTGATCTATAATTTTCTTGTCTTATCTCTTTTCTTTTCTTTCCTTTCCTTTTCTCTCTTCTTTTTTCTTTCTTTCTTTCTTTCTTTCTTTCTCTTATTTTATTTTATTTTATTTTATTTTATTTTATTTTATTTTATTTTATTTTATTTTATTTTATTTTGGCATCTTTGTATGATTTTGGTTTGGAAGTGTTCCCTGATCTTCTCTTTTTTGGAAATCTTCAGAAGGCCTGGTATCAATTTTTCTTTGAATGTTTGGTAGAATTTACCAGGGAAGCTGCCTGGTCCTGGACTTTTATTTCTATGGAGGTGGTTGATCACTAATTCAATGTCCATACTAATAATTATTCTGTTTAGATTTTTTAATTTCTTTATGATTCAGTCTTGGTAGGTTGTATGTTTCTAGGAATTTATCCATTTCTTTTTGGTTGCCCACCTTCTTATCTTATAATTGTTCTTAGTTTTTGAACCTTAAAAGTTCTCTGGTATCATTTGTTAATATCTCCTCTTTCATTTCTGATTTTATTTAGTTGAGGGCTCTTTTTGGGGCTGGGGCATGTCTAGCTAAGTGTTTGTCAGTTTTGTTTATCTTTTCAAAGAATCAGCTCTTGGTTTCATTATTCTTTTCTGCTCTCTTTCTTATCTCTATTTATTTCTGCTCTAGTCTTTGTTTTTCACGTCCTTCTACCAAATGGGGGTTTATCTGTTCTTTTTCTAGTTCCTTGAGATGTAAATTTAGTTTATTTGAAATTTTTCTAAGTTTCTTGAGGACCTATCCTGGATAATGTTCCATGTGCACTTGAGAAGATTGTGTATTATTTTGACTTTGCATGGAATGTTCTGTATATATCTGTTAAGTTCATCTGGTTTAATGTCATTTAGGGTTGATGTTTCCTTATTGTTTTTCTTTGGGATATTAAAGTTCCCTACTATTATTGTATTGCTATTTGTCCCTTTATGAAATCCCACATAATTTGATGGCCTCTTTCCTGTATTTCTTTAGTACTCTTCCTTTAGAGAGATCACTGGCACTGTAGAGTGCCAATTTTTCCTGTTTAATAAATCTAAAAGTTGAAGCAGCTTGAATCCTGATTCATTTCTTATATCTAGGAAATGAAAGCTAGGTCATAAGATTTAGTTTTGCCTAAGTTTATAAAAGATAAGATAGAAAGAGCTTTTCAGTAGTGCTATGCAAATTTTGTGCTATGGATTGAATTTTTATGATCCCCCCACCCCCAAACACACAAATTCATATGCTGAAGCTATTCCAAAATGTGATGGGATCTGGAGGTAGGGCCTTTGTAGTTACAGAATTAATGAGGTCATGAGGCAATAAATTTTTGTTGTTTAGGACCCCCACCTCCTCCATCTATGGCATTTTTTCTAGCAGCCTGGACTAAGACACTGGTCTACAGACAGTGCTATACTATGTTGTTTGTTACTAGCATGTAATAAGATAAATGCTGAACCTAGAGTAAGTATTTATTTGCTACATTTATTGAACAGAGTGTAGATCCATTGATAGAATGTAGGCCTCACAAGGCCAGATGACAGTCAAGAGAGCTGCATCCTCCATAGTACATAATGTTTTAAGGCTAGTTTGTCAGTTATAATTCAAAAGTACATAAAGTTCAGAACCTACTTATTTCAACAAAAGATAATTGAAATTTAAGTACAACTTTACAGGATAAAGTATTTGAGCTAGCTACTGATGAAGAATTGAAAATGAATTTTAGAGTATAGAATCACTTGCTTACTTTGAATAAACATTAAAGATGAATATGCTTAGCTTGCCAAAACTGCTTTAAAATCTTCTTTTACTCCTGTTTGCATATCTTAATGAGACTGCTTTTATGTTCTGAGTATTATTAAAATAGTTTAGATATACATTTTATCCTAAATAACCACATTTAATAAGCCAACAAGGAAGAGACAAAACCATTTGCCACATTAACAATTTTATTGATAGATAAAAGTGCCAAGTGTGCTTATAGATTGTGGAACAAAAAGAGTTATAACATATATAGATTTTATAATTCTTTTTTTCCTATATTTTATTTCCGATGATATGATATATTTTATTAAATTTACATCTTTTACTCTGTGTGTCTTTATTTCATTGTTCTAGTTATTCATTTTTGATGTTAATAGAATACTGATGTATAATAGATTAGGAAGAAAACAACTCTGATCCTTTATCTCAAAATATTTTGAGAAGCACTGCCCTAAGGAACAGGTTATATCTATTCTAATTTTATATGGGTTTGGTATGTATTAAAGATGTAGATACCTATTAAAGAAAATTCAGCTTTAAAGTTAAACAAGAAATAGTTGTATAGGTTGTATCTGCAAAGATCTCTAGAAAAAATTACTCATCCCTGTCCAGAAAATACTAATTGTGAGCCCCAGCATCCCAAATTTTTCTGTGTAAATCTGCTGGGTGTAAGGAGGGGCAAATAAGCACGTTATAATAATGACTTATAATAGAGATGTGGATGAATTTAAGGGCACTAATATAGAGAATATGCTTCTGAGGAGGGTAAGCAAGCCTGTAGTCAAGACAGAGAGAAACAAAAGGGAAAACAGAGAAAAAAAATGACAAATGCCAGGAAAAATAATTAACTTTTCCTCCACCCTGTTGAGAAGGTCTTGGCATCCTATGTGTCTTGAATGGAAAGTAGGCTACAGAAGCAGTAACTACTTCTTAGACTGTGATTTCCCCAAGGCAGGCAAGTTTTCAAAAACACATTAAATGAAGTAGGAAAATGGTGGCAGAAAGAACAGACAAGAGTGAAGAAAGGCCAAGTGACAAGAATGCTGGCAGCTTTAATGGGTCAGAGACGTGAATGAATCCTGAAGAAGGCCAATTCTAAGATGGTGAAAATAAAGTCAATTGATTTACCATTTGGTAGAGATAATACATAATATTTAAGGAAAGCTCACATTGTACCAGACATGTACAAAATTGCTTTATAAAGGTTATTTTACTTAATCCACATACCAGTCCTATGAGTTGTGATATTATCATCTCCGTTTTATTAATAAGGAAACTGAATCTTGGAGGTTTGTGGCCCGTAGATGCTCGTTATTCTTCTGCTTCAACAATTGTGATATTTCTTTGTATGTCTTTGGGTTGAGTTCTTGTTCCATATTTCAGACACCACCACAAGTTTGGCATATAGGGAAGGAGTTTTGCATTAAGACCACATTCTGAAAGTAATTTCCCTGGGACATTACATAAGCAATTTAACAAATAAGAGTTCTACACATTTCAAAAGCAAGCAAATGGGTAAAGGTAGGGGACAAATGCCAGCTTTAAAAAAATTACAGACATATTAGAATGACTATTTCCAAACAGTGCCTTGAATGTGTTTTACCTAACTGCCATTCATCCAAAAAGGTGTCTTTAAAAATTAATCCATTTACCAGAAGAAGAAATTGGAAGAAATGGAAATACATTAATTTCCTTGAGCTGTGACCCTTTAAACAGAGGACAGTATGCAAAAGTATAGTTAACCCTGCACTTTGTTGGACTTCCAATTAGGAAACTGGAAGTCTACTCTTATCTTCTGTTCTTGTCATATATGTCATGGATCAGGACCCTCTTTCTTCCTGAGTTCAGACTGGTCTTCAGAATCTCAGGAATTGGCACACCAGAATGCCATTACTTGTCAATGGATTAAAATTGATACAAGAGATGATCCCTTTTGCCATCCATGTGTCAAGGGAAATCCCACACAAGGCTTTATTCTCGGTTGTATATTTTAAGGTTTACCATAAAGTTGGTAAAGTATCATATGAATTCGGAGCAGAATGTTGTTGTAATAAATACAATGCTAGAGGGTGCCTGGGTGGCTCAGTCAGTTAGGCAGCAAGCTCTTAATTTCAGCTCTGGTCATGATCTCAGGGTTTTGGGATAGAGCCCCACATCAAGCTCCCAGTTCAGTGTGGCATCTGCTCGGGGATTCTTCCTCTCCCTCTGACCCTCCCCACCTCTCTTTAAAATAAATAATCTTTCAAATGAATGAATGAATGAATGAATGAATGAATGAATGAATGCAATGCAATGTTAGTTGTCTTAAACATTTGTCAATGCTACTCCAACCACAGGAAATCTGTGACCAAAAACATTTTTTATAACTTCCTCAGTCTTTGAGCATGTTGCTTTCATAGTCAACTTTGTTTAGCTTTTGAGCTCTGACAAGAATAAAGCCTCAAATGGATTAAGGAAGAAGAGAAAAGTTTAGTTAAACAAAATACAAATAGTGCTGGCCCCTACAAAAGAAGGGAAAAGAGACTAGGAAAAATATATATTTTTTTAGTTTTGCTTCATTTGCAAATTATAAATCACTCAAATCCTTGATATGGAAATGTCTACATTTTTATTATTTGCTTTGCTGTCTTTCCTGCTTTAGACCCTTAACTGCAAGTAAATGTTTATGTCTCCTGAAAAATAGAGAATATGGATTATATAATGGAGTGCCAAATCCTCAGGGGGAACATGTTATATTGCCAATTTCATAAGGCACTACTGAATTGCTGAGAGAAGAAAATTACATTTGGATCAGTGTAAACTATTGTTGAATGAATAATTATATCTACAGCTTTAATATATTGACTAGAGAACATGTATAGAACATTTCTTAAAGCCAAAACCCTTTAGCTTGGTTTCATTGAAAAACAGAATCTATTGGACTTGCCATGCTGCTCTGAAGGCTGATAACTAGCTTTACTGGGAATGGTGTGGAACATTTATACCCCTGCTGCTAAAGTGTGGTCACTGAAATGTGGTGAAGGAATCAAAACCAAGCACCTTCAGACAGAGCACACCACCAGCCTGGACTCTCAATTACTCAGTTTGTGGACGATCTCAATTCACTGTTTCTCTTTCCTTTAGCTTATATGCCTGGGCCTACCCTGCAGAAGGAAGGCAGTACACCAGATTTTGTATATCGGGTATTCCAATGTAGGATTTTATGAAATCGTGGTTTACAAACGTGGTACAAATAAGATTTTTGGTTACTATGCGTTTCTGATTATTTGTGCAGTCAGTCTCCCTACCCAAAGTCATATGAGATAACTGTACACTGTTTCTGGTATTTAGAGTAATATTCTTTGCACATTTTAAATAAAATTTACAGTGAACAAAGACACCACCATCTGTCATGCTTATGTAATTTAGATTTCTAAGACCAGTCTTTATAAAATGTGTGCTTATTGCACACATTAAAAAGCTGAAAATGCGAGTCATTCCTTATCTGGGATGGAATGAGATTCAAAACCCTTTTTTCCAATTCAAAAGGTCCAGAACATAAGCTGTTTACTTTGATGCCAATTATACTCTAAATTAAAATTAGTTTTGCATATAAACCTCTACCATAGTCAGTGTCAGAGTTGTATTAAATTAACCCTCAATTCAAAAAAGTATATATCACAAGTAGTTTTTTGATCTACTGCTAATCTTATGGCACATACTTTGAATCTATATAGTTTATGTATTGTATGATCTTCTTAAGACTAATTTTTTATCAATTTTGGCCATGTTATTAGCTAATTCTTTTTAATATTATAATTCAGTCCAATCAAAGCAATTTGATCAGGAACTGGAAATGAACTTTAACAAAATTTACTACAACCAGCTCTTTTCTGCTGACAGTGCTATTATAGCAACAGGATTGTCAAGCACAGAATGAGTTAACTGTAGGCATGAATAAAATTAGGGTCTGTTTGATACGATTTAGAGTAGAATTTTCAAAACAGAGCACACTTGATTGAAAACAAAAGTCTCATGGTTTCTTATAAGGGTAAGAAATTTTTGCTATATTTACTGATCAGTGATCCTGGTCTCCTTAAATACTTCTGTCCCTATTGCAATATATTTCAAAAGTTACATTCAATCATTAGTTAAAAAATAGGAACTGAACACCCACTATGTGCTATTTATTGTTTCCATCAGAGATCAAGACAGATAAAAATCTGCTTTCATGGAGTTTTATTATTGGGGGGACACATAATCAGGTACATATGAGAAATATATATACCATAATGATAAATGGTAGGAGTTGAAATAAAGTAGGGAAGTGGTGGCATTAGGAGGAGAGGAGTTGCAACTATTTGTAGGGTGGCCAGAGAAGGTCTCCCTGAAAAGGTTACTTCTGAAAGAAGCTCTGGAGGGAACAATGAATGTATCTGGAAGAAGAGCATCGAGGCAGCAACAAGAAATGAAACTGAGGTGGTTTCATGCCAAGGAACAGAAAGGTGATCAACCTCTCCGGATGGAGTAGAGGAAATAAGAGAAGATATCAGAGGTCAGTCTCAATGTTATGAGGTGAGGGCAGGGAAGTAACAGAGCATCTGATCCCATAGGGTCTGGATGGTGCCATGAGAATTTTGACTTTTATTCTGAAAGGTATGGAAACTCTTGGAAAGGCTTGAACTACAGAATGAAGTGATCCTATATTTTTACAGTATCCCTCTCACTGCAAAACCATTTAGAAAGTTATTGCAATAATTTTAGGGGAGAAAAGATAGTATTGTGGTCTAGGATGGTGAGTTGAGGGTAATGGGAAATAATCTGACTCTGGGTATTTTTTTTTTTAATTGAGGTAAAATTCACGTAACATAAAATCAACCATTTTAAAATGTGAAGTTCAGGGCCATTGAGTACATTCACTTCTCACTAGTTCTAAGGCATTTTCAGAACTCCAAAAGGAAACCCCATATGCATTACACAATCACTTCTTCTAATCTCCTTCCTCTTCAGACCCTGGCACCAGTAATCTGCTTTCTGCCTCTATGAATTTCCCTATTCTGGGTTTTTGATATAAATAGAATAATGCAATATATGGCTTTTGTTTGTTTGTTTGTTTCTTGGCTGGCTTCCTTAACATTCTGTTTTGAGATTCACCCATGTTGTAGTATTTACCAATACATCATTCCTTTTTTTTTTTTTTGAGAGAGAGATAGAGAGAGAGAAAGAGTGGGGGTGGGGAGAGGGGGAGAGGAAGAGAGTGAATCTTAATTTCATCACCCTGAGATCATGACCTAAGCTGAAATCAAGTCAGATGTTTAACCAAAATGAGTCACCCAGGCACCCCATCATTCCTTTTTATAGCTGAATAACATTCCATGATATGGATAAACCACATTACATTTAACCATTTATCAACTGATGGACAATGCATTATTTTCATCTTTAACTATTATGTATAGTGCTCTGGATACATTTTAAAAATAGAGCAAACAGGACCTGCTAAAAGACTGGATAAACCTCTATAATATTTATGTGATATTTAAAGTAGTTTAATACTCAATTAGTACTTTACAAAATTCTACTAAACTTAGTGATAAATATTAAAATACTCTTCTGAGGTTTCTTCCTTAATAGCAAAGAAGCAGAATGTGACTTTAGGAAACATATTTTTCCTGCTAATATATAACATAGTACACTATATGATAGAAAGCCAGCATTAGATCAGCAAATGTATTGTGAAAGATTTGAAAAAACTAGTACTAGAACAAATCACACAGACTACATTATTTGCTACTGAACAAAACTGCAGCCTTGCTAACAAGTTTAAATTAATGGGGATTTGGTAGATTCTGTTTCAGTAATGAAATACACTAAAAGTCTTTTTTTTTTTTCCCCAGCCCCTAAAGCAAAGGTGTTTGAGGAAAATTTGATTTTAAGAGTAAACAACTTGTTAATAAATGAAAACAAAACAATGTTTTAAGCAAAAAACTTGTGTACACAGAACTACTATCATTGTAGCTGCTTTGAATAGAATTTTTAAAAACACACTCTGCAGAGGTAGCACTACAAGTGAATTTCAATCACTGCATCAATCATAAGCAAGAAATTGAAGCAAAGGTGTAGAAGTCAGAAATGCTGCCATATGTCACTACTACAATAATTTTTTAAAAGCAGTTCTTCAACCTCTAGTAGGATATTCATAATAATTTTAATCAGCCGGGAATGACCAAAGCTTCATTGCTTTTTTTTTTCTTCCTTCCTGTAAAGTACTTATATAGATTTTAGTGCTACTGGATAAAATGTATTTTATTTTTATATATTGACTTTGTGACCAAGTGACCAAGAAACCTTGTAAAAATTATAGGGAGATTTTATTTTGTATTTTTACCATAGATAATCATCATATGAAAATAATAAAACCTATATTTGATTCTTTCCAGCTGTTGCAAAACTGTATTCTTTTTTTTATTCCTTACTAAGCTGACCAGAACATTTATTACAATGTCGAGTAAAATGGGTTATAGCGGTCTGCCTTGTCCTGTCCCTTACATTGGAGTGAATGTTATCTTCTTTTCTCTATGAAGTATTTTGCTTGCTGTAGTGGATCAATTTATGGAAGTTTCATTTGGTTCATCTTAAATGAACCAAATGAAACAGTTCAGTTTAATTTTTTTTCATGAATGAATGTTATTTTCATGTTTGAGGTGATGGAAGGATCTTTAACTTTTTTAATGTGGTGAACCTCATTTTTCTAACATTAAAATCAACCTCTTATTTCTGGAATAGATTCATTAAGTTTTGTGAATAGCTGAGTGTATTTGCTCATATTTGGTTTGGTGAGGTTTGCATCTTTGTTTACAAGTGAGATTGACATGCCATTTTCCATTTTTTATACTGACTTTATCAGATGTTGATATGAAGTCAAACTTATTAGTCCTATAAAATGATCTTGAGAGGCGGTCTCCCTTTGTGTACCTGGAAGTACTTATTTAAAATTAAAATTAATGTTCAGTAAAACTCACCTGTGTAAGTGGGTTGGTCAACTTCTTTATTCAGGATTAAATTTTAAATACCTGCTTACTTTATCAAGTTCCCATCTTCCAGAGTTTTATTTTAAATCACTCTTTTTTTCATTATGTTACATGACATTTTTAGATTATTTTCAATGTGAGCATATGTCAGAGTATTTAGTCTCTCCCACTACCAGAAATGGAAGTTCTCTCTCATCCATGTTAATAGTATCTATTCTTACTCTCATCTTATATGGAGATTTCTGCTTTGGAGGGGACAGTTTCCTATATGGGAAAACCATTTCTTTTTTTGTTTCTGTTTGGTTTTCCTTTTGAGTGAAGAAAGAAAAGAATATATGCAAGGTGAAATAATAGCATATTCAGGAATCCAGAAATGAGAGCTCTTGGCTTAATTGGGGAATTGAAAGTAACTCACCATGACTGGGCTTGGCAGATGATATTATCTGAGTTGTCCTTGAGATGTAGAGATGCATAAAATTTTGGAAGGTATTCAAAGGAAGCTAAAATTTTGTATTTTATCCTAAAACTAATAGAGACAATTGAATTGTGATAATATATAAATATATAGTATTTATTGAATTATTGCCATTTATTATGTCCTGTGCTATAAACTGTATAGTTTTTAATACTCAAAATAAAGCAGTGAAGTAAGTCTTGAGAATTTTAAGAAAGAAATAGGCAAACATTCCTTCACTAGCTAAAGGATGCTCTGGGTACTTGAAGTATGATCAGACTTCAAAAAGAATGAATAATTAGAGATGACTAATTCTATGAATATGTAATATTAATAGTAACAGTAATACTAATATGAAGCAAAATAAGTATCTTTTTATATTGTAATCTTTCCCATTGTATAGTAGCAATATTTTGCTCATATCACATATTTAGTTGCTCAAGTTTTATTTCTCTTTTATCAGAACTGACTTTTAGAAAATAATGCTATAATCTCACTCAAAATTAAGCTCAAATTTTATTTCTCCCAAGGGATTTTACATTTTATTTTGAAAAAAGAAGCCACAAGATATAATAGTACCATTGTAGCCATCATAAAAACATCAAAAAAATGTGACAGATGTACCAAATTTCTGCTCACCAGGCTGTTGAAGAACAAGAGGGTACTCATTTCATCCAAGTATATAGAAAGATATTTCAAGTTTCAGATTGATTTCTTTTGTCATTTATGCATAAGGACTGTTTAAATATTTTTTTTTAAAGATTTTATTTATTTGACAAAGAGAGACACAGCAGGAGAGGGAACACAAGCAGGGTTGTTTAGTTGAACTGAAACTTTCTAGTCTTCTAGAGGCTATATATTATGTTTATGTAATCATTCATTCATTTTTATGCATCAAGAATGTATTGATGATCTGTTATATGCTAGGATTTACAGGCGTGTAATGACGAATTATAAATAATTCAAGTCTACATAAACTTGTAGTAAAATGAGTAAATACCAACATTAAATGGCATAGAAGTGAGAATTCCAGGTTGAAATAATAGTATAAAGCTGCCATACATAATTTTCCCTTCCAATATCTAAAACTGACAACAAACAATAACCATAGAAGCAAAACAACAATAACAAAGTAATAACATTAACACACACACACACACACACACACACACACACCCCACCTGGTAAGAACCTTAGTTTGCTTAGAATGCATAGGAAGAATCACAGGAATATTTTGGACTGAGACAACAAGGATCTAACCCTGTTTTTATCCCCAGGAGCTAAACTGGGGAGTCTCAAAAAATTCTCATAATTTTCAGTAATATTCCCAAATGTAAAACATAAACATGCCACAGAAAAGAAAAAAAGAACTTAGAATGAAAAAGATGAATGAGGAACTCAGCATGGGACTGCAGGGAACAAAAGGGAATTCCCACAAATGTTCTGAACTGTATGATAATTTCAAAAATTGAATATAATGACATAAGAGCTCAAACACAAATTATAAACTTAGAAACGAGACAATGAGGTATCACAAATCTCAGGAAATAGCTGAAGCATATTCTCAAAACTAATCTATAAATTATAAACAGCAAGAAACAGATTAGATAGAACAACAACAACAAAAACCCGAATTTCTGGCATAGAGAAAAGGTTTAAAATAATCAGTGAAAAGTCAGAGTCATGAGGATGTGGGGATGGGTTAAATATGATGGGGATTAAGGAGGGCACTTGTGATGAGCACCCGGTGTTACATGGAAGTGTTGAGTCACTCAATTGTACACCTGAAACTAGTATTACACTGTATGTTAACTAACTGGAATTTAAATAAGAACTTTAAAAAAAGTTAAGAATTAGATGATTCTTACCAGTATGAGTTTTTAAAGACAATTCAGCATAGAATAAATGGTCCCTATGATTCAAAGAATTCAGTAAAAAAGGGGCGCCTGGATGGCTCAGTCGGTTAAGCATCTGACTTTGGCTCAGGTCCTGATCTTAGGTTCCTGGGATCAAGCCCTGCATCAGACTCCCCTGCTCAGCAGGGAGTCTGCTTCTCCCTCTTCCTCTGCCTCTCCCCTGCTCACTCTCTCAAATAAATAGATAAAATCTTAAAAAAAACAACAGAGAATTCAAAGAAAAATTTACTCATACCTATAAGTTAAATCAAATTTCTCTGAAGTATAGAATCTGTAGAAGAACACGCTATGTGTGTGTGTGCATGTGCGCACACCTATGACCATATATGTATAAATACATACATACATATACAGAGATTCAGAGAGAAATTAAACTGCAAAAAGAAAAGCTTTAGACCATCATTAGTCTTTCCACAGCTACACCCAATGCCAGAAGACAATAGGTCAAATTCTGCAATGTTTTACAGGAAAGAAAATGTTACTAAAAAATATCATATCTAACCAAGTATTCTTTTATGGATAGAAGGGATAGGCAGCCTTCTCAAATAGAAAAGAACTTAAGCAGTACAACACCAACTAACTTCCGTTAAGGAAAAAACAAACTATATGTTGAAATTTAATTGATGAAATAATTCAGCAAATTATGTGATAAGTCCTTACAGAGAACTCAGGAGTAGCAGACATCTTATCCAGTAGATTATTAGTGACTCTGATGAAATCTAGAATTTCCATTAAGAAAATGTGTGAAAAGAGATATAATACATTTTGTTTACAAAAATAAGGAAGTCATCAGAGTGGAAGTGAGAACTATGAGATTTCCAAGGTTTTTAATCTGTGGATCAGGTAATATCTAAAATTAAAATACATAATTAAAAAATAATCACAGGAACATAACAACAAGCTTGTGAGCACAAGAACAGATTAAAATGAAAATAATATGTTAAGGTATAAATTATTTCTAGTGTATTTTCTAAAGTTTTTGCAATAAGCTTGTGTTACTTTCATTGGAACAAAAGAAAAATATTTAAAAGACTAATAATGACTGAAGTCCTTTGTTTTAATTACTATTTGTTCTAACCTTGGAGGAATCTTTTAAGAAAATAATATTTCTCACGATAAAGAAATGTATATTTGAGTTTTAGCCATGTTTTAGTGAGGTATTCAGTCTTACTTGAGCTTTTCTTTTATTACATTTAAATAAATCCAATTTAGTAGTTATTAAAATAGTATAAATTGTATGACCATATTTTTATTTTATTTTATTTTAAAGATTTTATTTATTTATTTGACAGAGAGAGACACAGTGAGAGAGAGAACACAAGCAGGGGGAGTGGGAGAGGGAGAAGCAGGCTTCCCGTGGAGCAGGGAGCCCGATGCGGGGCTCGATCCCAGGAACCTGGGATCATGACCTGAGCCAAAGGCAGACGCTTAACAACTGAGCCACCCAGGCACCCCTGTATGATCACATTTTTAAAATTGCCTTTTTATTTTCTGATTGATCAGTCCTTCTACTTACATGTATTATGTCTGAGTCAGAATATAGTAGAAGAAACAGAACTCATGTCAGCTAGCCCAATGGAACAGCATGAATATTGGGGACAGGTTGCAAAGGTGTTTGAAGAACTGAAGGACAAATAAAGGGCCATTAAGGGAATTCATAGATTAGCAATACCAAGAAGTCAGTACTACCCTTTGCCTGGAGATGATAGAAATGATGGTACCTCAGTCCCAAAGCTAGGGTTTCCAGAGTGGAGTGGGATTGCTGAATGTACATGAAAGTAACCAAAACCACAAATGGAGGGGCTATCCAGGGTGAGCTGGGACTATGGAGAAATTCAGCTACTGCCAGAGAAATAGCTCAAAGCAGAAAAAAAAAAAAAGGAAAACTACTTCACTTTTGCTCTCCAGTCTCTAGAGTCCTGTCAATTTTTTATAATAGCAAAACCTAATCAGAACCCAGTACCCAGTGATCAGAATGACACACTGATGACAGAGGAAGGACAAGGAATAGATCTGAGAAGAAACAGGCAGATGGCTGGTACATCTGCATAGAAAGATACTTGGCTTGACAGTTACCTATCTCTTAAAAATGGTTATTTCTAAATGTTGGACTTTTGGATGATTTTTAATTTTTCTTTTTATTGTAGGTGAGTTCAAAGAAACTTCTGTATACTAATTCTTGAACTCGGTATTTGAATTTATATTGGTAAATAAGGAAAAAGACATATTTAAAGAGAAGTGTACCACAATGGGAAGATAATTAGAATACTTGGAAAAGAGGAATAGATTTGTTATTGTTACTACAGTTTACACAGTTTACAAAGTCAGGAAAGTTTGGTGAGTAGATAGTGACACACATATGGAAAGATATTTTCCTACCAAGAGCTTTTCAGTTCTCATTGGATCATTCTAAAAAGTTTGCAAGTTAGAAAGAAACACAATTACAGACATGTTTTAGACCTACAGCCCTGATGACAGCTAAGGAATATAGTGGAGGAAAACAACATTTTGCAAAATGTCGCCCAGGTTTAAGTTAAAGTTTAAGTTAAGTTTAAGTTAAAGGTAAAGAATAGGATAAATAAAGAATAGAATAGAATAGAATAGAATAGAATAGAATAGAATAGAATAG
>NW_023270320.1:19363654-19472121 GCF_011800145.1 Mirounga leonina | reverse complement strand
AGAATAGAATAGAATAGAATAGAATAGAATAGAATAGAATAGAATAGAATAGAATAGAATATTACAGTGTATTTACATCACATGTATGAGTTTAGCAATAATGCTGTAAACTTGCTGATGATGGTTGATAGGTGGTCATCTTAGTCCTGGAAAAGACTTTTATATTGTGTTTAGGTTGATACTTTCTCTATTTGAAATAACAGGGATGTCATTGGAATATAGACCAATGAAGAATTTTGGAGATTTGATAGTCCATGACAGTTGGCAAAAATCTCATACATAAATTGTTAAATAAATTAACCGAGGTCTGAAACTTATTAGCCAATGTTTCCTTGTTAACTCTTACAAAATTTAACAGTTCAATTTTCAAGTATTGTTTAATGCCTAGTGTGTACATTTGGTAATAGGCACTGAAAAGAAAACATAATGAAGTATGTATGTTTACCTTAATAAGTTTACAAGTTAAACAGAAAGCATAACATGAATTTAATATTAGATTTGGTGATAATTTCAGATTGTAAAAAGTGAAGTGCAAATTTTGAATGGCTGGATTAGGTGTCATAAAAACTCACATAATTGAAAGACCAAGAGGGAATGGAGTAGTTGAATAAAACTTTGTGAAGTAAAGAAATTTTAGGATCTTCCTAGAGTTTTATGTCATTTTATTTTTTTTCATAATTATCACTATTTCATTATTCCTAAATGACTGTTTTTAGTATTTCTGCAGCCCGTTGATACGGAATTATTTATTAACAAATGAAATGCTTGTGTTTGATTTTCTTTAGTTCACAAAAAGCAGAAATAATTATGATAAAAATGTAATCCAAGTGCCTACATTTGTTTTTTGGATTAATTTCTTTCATTTTTCTTTCAATTAAAATATACTCATTAGCACATTGAAGCACTGATATCTAAATTTAGATTTATTAAACCCACTGGGTATGCATATCCTTGAAATATTTCAAAGCCATTGAAACTGTTAACTGCTGAAATACCATATCTGTGTCATGGCAGATAATGATTTGTTTTTCAAAGAAACTCTTTAGCATAGTAGATGATGTATTTGTTCATTTATCAGTGTATGTGGAGAAAGGTCTCAAGAATATAAAGTAATGGGCCTGTAATACCATAAAGCACTTAACCATTCTGCTTTGAGATATTAAAAAGAAGAAAACAGGATTCAGTGGGTTAGTTTTGCCTAAAAGGTAATGACATGTTACATTCAGTTTTAATGTAAGAAATTTAAATCTTAAAATGTGAAAAAAATGTTTGCTACTCCCTAGTTTTGTCAGGGTGATTGATAAACATTATATATGTATTTCATATTCTTGGTTAATCATCTTATGGTGTTCATTTACTTTTTTAATCTACTAGTTAAAAACCACAACCTTCCTTAGGGTACCCTTCCTCCTCTAGTTCAACTATAAAGTTATGTTGGAGCTAGAAATTGAGGCACCCTGCCACACTACCCACAGTTGGGCACATGACGAAGGCCTTGTCCCCATTCCGTGACCAAGAAGAGTGATCTAGGAGTTAACATGTGAACCCAGCAAAACCAACTGAATATTTTATCCAGTATATTCCTACATGGGGCTGGCAAAGAAAGGCAGCACTCTGGAGACAAACTCATTAAGATTTCAATGGTGATATGAATGAATGTTCATACTAAATGGGATTAAAAGAGTTATAAATGTCTTTATGTCAGTTCAAGTCAGTTTTATTTCCAAATGAGTTTTTTTAAAAAGATTTTATTTATTTATTTATTTGAGAGAGAGAGAGACAGCACATGGGGGGGGGGGGTCAGAGGGAGAAGCAGACTCCCTGCTGAGCAGGGAGCCAGATGCAGGACCTAATTCTGGGACTCCAGGATCATGACCTGAGCCGAAGGCAGTCGCTTAACCAACTGAGCCACCCAGGCGCCCCTGCAAATGAGTTTTGACACCAAACCTAGGACCTAGGAAACAACTTTTCTTTTCTTTCTTTCTTTCTTTTTTTAGATTTTAGAGTTGCAGGAAAGGATTAGGAGCTGTGCTGTAGTATAAACTACTATTGAAAAAGAAATCTCCTAATCTTAAAGATATGATTTACAGAACCATGTTTGATGAAAGTTTGTGGTAACTATTTCAAACATTGCTTCCACCCTTTGTGTTCCCCATGTAGAAGCTACTCCCCAGTGTAGCTTGATATGTATGTATGCAGGCAGGATGATATGTAGAAAAGAAATGGGAAGAAATATGGGCATTTAGGGATGAAATGTAACCAATAAATTTTATCCAGTATAAAATATCCTCTGAAATACTAGCAGAAAATCTGTACTATTTTAGATAGTAGATTTTATCTGCTCTCTCCTTATGACAAAGATGTCATGGGCCCATGTTAATTTTGTTTCAAAAAGACATTTTATTTGCTAGTAACAAAGTTAAAACTTACCTATTGATCCATTTTGTGATTTACTTTTTTCAGGAAATAAAGTTTCAAGCAACCTTAAGAAAAGAGAAAAGAAAATTCAAGCAGAGCCAGATCAAAAACTTGCATTCCAATTATGCCAAAAGAATGGAAGAGTTTTTTTATTAATAGTAGGTAAGTTTTCATAAATTTTTTTTCTCTTTTTTGTTTTGTTTTTATTTTTCTATTTTTGTGTTGTTTTATTTAAATTTGAGTTAGTTTTCAAGTTAGTTAACATATAGTGTATTATTAATTTCAGGGTAGTATTTAGTGATTTATCAGTTACATATAACACCCAGTGGTCACTACATCAAATGCCTTCCTTAATGCCCATCACCCAGTTACCCCGTTCCCCCACCCATCTCCCCTCCAGCAACCCTCAGTTTGTCCTCTATAGTTAAGAGTCTCTTATCATTTGCCTCTCTCTCTGTTTTTATTTTTCCTTTCCTTCCCCTGTGTTCATCTGTTTTGTTTCTTAAATTCCACGTGAGTGAAATCACATGGTATTTGTCTTTCTCTGACTTATTTCACTTAGCATAATACACTCTAGTTCCATCCACATCATTGCAAATGGCAACATTTCATTCTTTTTGATGGCTGAGTAATATCCCATTATATATATATATATTTACCACATCTTCTTTATCCATTCACCTGTCAATCGACATCTGGGCTCGTTCCATATTTTGGTTATTATGGACATTGCTGCTATAAACATTGGGGTGCCATGTGTCCCTTTGAGTTGATATTCTTGTATTCTTTGGGTAAATACCTAGTAGTGCAATTGCTGGGTCATAAGATAGTTCTATTTTTAACTTTTTGAGGAACTTCCGTACTGTTTTCCAGAGTGGCTGCACTAGTTTGCATTCCCACCAACAGTGTAAGAGGGTTCCTCTTTCTTTACATCCTTGCCAACATCTGTTGTTGTCTGAGTTGTTCATTTTAGTCATTCTGACAGGTGTGAGGTGGTATCTCATTGTGGTTTTGATTTGTGTTTCCCTGATGATGAGTAATGTTGAGCAATTCTTCATGTGTCTGTTAGCCATTTGTATGTCTTCTTTGGAGAAATGTCTGTTCATGTCTTCTGCCTGTTTCTGGACTATATATATATATTTTTATTTTTGGGGTGCTGGATTGATAAGTTCTTTATAGATTTTGGATATTGACCCTTTGTTTGATATGTTATTTGAAAATATGTTCTCATATTTTGTATTGATTTTCTGTTTTGTTGATTGTTTCTTTTGCTCTGCAAAAGCTTTTTACCCTGATGAGGTCCCAAATCTAAGTTGAGATTTGAAATAGGAGTTAACCGAATGAGAAAACAAACAAACAAACAAACAAACCTATGTGCAAAATCCCAAAGATAAAAGAGTAATCACCCATTTGAAGAAGAGAAAATAATCTGATATGCTTCTAGAACAGAGTCTAAGTGTTACAGAACAGGTGAGAAGAGTTGCTGGAGGGGTAATAATAATCCACTTCATTCAGGGTACCTTAAGCCTAGTAAGGAGTATAAATATTATACTGAAGACCATAAAGATCCATTGAAATGTTTATACCAAACAGAAAAAATATTATAATTTACATTTAACTTATCTTTCTGTTGCATTATAAAGAATTAACTAGAAATGAGCAAAAAAAAAAGGAGAAAAAAACTCATTAGGAAGGCTATTGTAATAACTTGTGTGAGAGTTAGTGATATAAAGTTGAACAAAAAATTATGGTGGAAGGTAAAATCGGTAGGATTTTAGAAATATTTAGATTGTAGAATCTATAGGAACGGATGGTTCATTGGTTGTACAGGGTAAGATAGGAGAACTTAAGTTCTTTCCTGAGGATTCAGTTATGAGCTCCAGTGTAGATGGCAGTACATTTACTGAGCTAGAGAACACGGAGTGTGGACAGCGTTTGGGATTAGGATAAGAAGGCCATTTTTCTACAAGATGACTTTAAACTACATTTGAGATCCAATGAAGAAATACAATATTTGGATATATGAATGCACAGTACAGGAGAGAGTTTTTTATTTGGGAAACATCAGCAAAGCCTTGGGTACAAATGGAATCAGATCATGTCTGCTGTGGTATGCAACTAAAAGAGAAACTCCTGACAACTGAACTCTGAAAACTCTAAAGGTGGGACACTGAAGCCTCAGAGAAACCAATGGAAGAAAATATTTCAAGGAGGATGGCAACAAGAATTTAAGGTCGATACTTATAGGAGAGTATCTATTAAGAGTATCTATTGGTAAGAACAGTTTTAGCAGAACTGGAAGGACAGAGCCCAGAATTTACCTGGTCATAGAGAGAAAGAGACATAAGTAAGTCTGGTTGACAAACTTTGGTGACCCTACACCTCAAAACAATTAAGGTGCCACCACCATGTCCATAGGAAAGTCAACATAAAATGTTACCTTCAAAATAATGGACCAGAGAGCAAATGCAAACAATGATCTCAGAAAACGTGACTGTAGGAAGGGGAAAAATATCAGGCAAAGTAGAAGGGGCTACCAAAGGGAAGGGGATTTTTGTTTGTTTGTTCATTTGTTTTATTTTTGTGATTGAAGAGAATCGAACACGTTCAGATTTTGTAAAAAGTGGTAAGACAGAAGAAGAAATTAAAAACAAAGAAAGAGAAAGGATGACAAATAGAACAACTGTCTAAACAAGGTAGAAGGGATTGCATCACAACACTACTGGGCAGAAGGTGACTTGTTTCCTTTTCTATTTTAACAGAAAGAAAGGAGGAAATTGTAGATGATGTAGAGATTAAACAGGTGAGTGATTTCTTTTTTTTTTATTATTATGTTATGTTAATCACTGTACATTACATCATTAGTTTTTGATGTAGTGTTCCATGATTCATTGTTTGCGTATAACACCCAGTGCTCCATGCAGTACGTGCCCTCTTTAATACCCATCACCAGGCTAACCCATCCCCTCACCCCCCTCCCCTCTAGAACCCTCAGTCTCTCATGGTTCATCTCCCCCTCCAATTTCCCCCCCTTCATTCTTCCCTTCCTGCTGTCTTCTTCTTCTTCCTTTTTTTCTTTTTTCTTTTTAACATATAATGTATTATTTGTTTCAGAGGTACAGGTCTGTGATTCAACAGTCTTACACAACTCACAGCGCTGGAGAGACCAGCATCTCCATCTCTATCTGTATTTATCTTTATCTCTACCTCTATATCACCTATATCTATCTATCATCTATCTATCTATCTATCTATCTATCTATCTATCTATCTATCTATCTATCTACCTATCTATCTATCATCTATCTATCTATCTATCGAGAGATATTTATTTTAAGTAATTGGCTCAAGTGATTTGGGAGGCTGGCCATTCCAATTTCTGCAGAGCCAATGTCCCAGTTTGAGTCCAAAGGCTGCAAGCTGCTGTGGAACCAGGAAGAGCAGACATCCCATTTGAAAGGCCATCTGTCAGGCAGGAGAATTCTCTCTCTTTTCAAGGTATGTTGGCCTTTTGCTCTATTCAGGTCTTCAACTGATGGGATGAGGCCCACCCACATTATGGAAGGCAATCTGCTTTACTCATTCTACTGATTTAAACATCAATCTCAGTAAAAAACACTCACTGAAACACCCAGAATAATGTTTGGCCAAATAGCTGGGGACCCCAGGGCCCAGTCATATTGACATCACAGAGTAGTAAAAGTACTTCCTGTCTGGGAATGCTTTGTAATATGATATGTAAATGCTATATATAAGAAAAGTCGTAATTTTCTTTCCTATTATTTGTTCACCTATTGTTCTACTAAAATGAAAATAGATGGACTCAATCATATGTTACCTTTGAAAATCATGGTCTTTTCTACTTAAAATTTAAGAATTTAATATTTTTCATAATCTTTCATCCCCATTGATGCTTTCCTCTAGTTCCTTTTTGAGTTCTTAGTATTCCTCTTAAAAGAGAAGCTGAAGGAAATATTGCCTAAGAGTTTCCATATATTATTTTTGTGAACACCAAACCTGACAGATTTTTATATAAAACATTGACCATATTTTGATCATTAAGGAATTCTGCTGGAAAAAAAATCATTTTTTGAGATTGTTGTCTTTCACTTACAAATTTGAAGGAAAATTAGTTTAATTATGTTATCCAGCATTGATTTGATCATATTTATGTCATTATATATTACCCATATAAGGAAACCTACTTCCCTGCACTATATAATTGAATGTAGATTTGACCTTAAAATATTTCTTTTTTTTTTTTAAGATTTTATTTATTTATTTGACACAGAGAGAGATAGCAAGAGCAGGAACACAAGCAGGGGGAGTGGGAGAGGGAGAAGCAGGCTTCCCTGCTGAGCAGGGAGCCCGATCTGGGACTCGATCCCAGGACCCTGGGATCATGACCTGAGCCAAAGGCAGACGCTTAACGACTGAGCCACCCAGGTGCCCCTACCTTAAAATATTTCTTAAGGAATCAGTTATATTGCATTAGAAACAGCCCAATGCCCCACAATCCCAATTATTTAGGCTTACAATTTTATTACAAGCCATGGAAAAATACTCCTCCCCCCACCCTCCAAAAAACAAACAAATAATGGAATACATGCAAATAACATGTCTGACATTTTTTCTTCAATAACAGATTTTTAATCTGCAACAAAAAATTACTAGCTCTAGAAAAAAAGATACACTGCTAATTATTTATAGTATTTTTCACTAACCAATAATATGGAATTATTATCAGATAATAATTAACCAACATCCTCAAAAATAAGTAACAGAAATTACCAGTGGTATCATTTCTTATAAATAAACATCATAAATGCACTATTTAAATAAATAAAAAAACACAGTAGAGTTGCCTACTAGTTCAACATAAATAGAAGCTTCAAAAATAAATATAAGATCTTACTTTGTGTGAGTCATTCAAGATACAAAAATTGAACATGCTTAATATATCAAATGTAAATTGCAAGACATTATGGTTCATTTGAAGAGAGCTATCAGTTTGGCTTTCTGGTATGATCCAGCCCCTGGAGCTTCCTTTGGTTAGTGTTGCTTTTTGTCAGATTGCTGTTTCCTTATCAATTTTAAGGTAAATGTTCTTGAGGACTATTTCAAACATTAAAAATCCAGTGCTTTTTAAATTGGGAAATTAGCTTACATTTATTGAAATGGATACATGTTACCATATATAAATATATACATAGAATACTAAAAAATTTCAGAGCAGCATTTGTTTTGTTTTGTTTTGTTTTGTTTTTTTACAGTATCATTTTGCCCTTTACAACATATAGATAGCTTGATTTTTAAAATCACCATTGCTATTAAGTAATGGTTTTGAGATTAAGGAATAAAAATATTACCAAGAAACTTAAAGGCAAAACAATTTAAGTTGCAAAACAGTAAGACAGCAACCAAGTAAATTCTCCCCTGCTGGGAAGCAAGCTGATTAAAGATGATTGATTACCAGATGCAAACAGGAAGCAAAAATGTATAGATTACATAGTCTTAGCAGGAATTGAAAGTCAGCAGTAAGTCAGCAGTCCAGCTGAGACTTACTTCATGGAAGTGTAGATTGGTGTTTAAAAATCCAGATTTGAATTCTCGGTCCACCTCTCTAGGTCTTTAAGTTGTCATACCCCAATGTCTCTCATAAGGATTAGTTTGGCAATTCCAAACAGTGAGAACACATTCCAACTACACTGGGTAGACTTTGTTGCAACCTGTTAGGGATTTGAACACTGGGACTCAGTTCAGGTTTTTACATCTGGCTACTCAGTAATTTCTCAAAGCATTCCATAAAATCCAAAATACCTCTATAAAATATCTTAAAAGTTAAACATGTTTTCAAATTCTAAAAATATAATCTAAGCATAAATTTGTCATATTGAATAGAGCAGAGTAGAAGCTAAAGAACAGAGAAAACTAACATGAAACTAAATCTGAATTGAGTTTCTTCAGTGAGTTTAAAAATAGGCACATCCCCCTCAATGAAACATAACATGTGTGAATATTCATTTATTACTATGAAATATAGTTTGTTTCCTCAAAAAAAGTACACATATAATTTGCACAATTTGCAACTTAAAATTTTCTATTTCATGTTCCATTTGAAAATTCAAAGAATTTCGATTATCAGTACTAATCAGGTTGAGGAATAATATATACATAATTTATAGTTAGTCTGAAAAAGAAGTTTTAAGTCATACATTTGGTTTGAATGGCCTGAGGTATTTTTTCCCAAGAAACATTACTTCTGTCTGCCAATTAATAATTATTGTGGACCGTCTAATGATGAACTTAAAGCAGCCTTGACTCTGTCAGAGAAATTTATACATCATGATTCTACCCTGAATGTGCTTACAATCTGCTTGGAGCAATGATTTGCACAAATATGTAACATGCAGTACAAGGCAGCATTTAACTGTTCAAGTGTGTGATGTCAGCTGTTCAATTTGCACTAAGTGGATAATTTTTTTTCCAAATAATTTGAGAGAAACCAATCATCATTCTTCGGCCTTTTCATGCCCCAGTTTTTATATCTGAGCCCATTAGATGCCCTGTTCTGGAAGGCTCAGCCACACTCCAGTACCTGACTGGCTGCACATTTTTTGTGTGCATGTAGCTTTTTTTTATACTTCTTTCCTGGCAAATTCCTACTGATCATCCTGCATACTCAGCTAGCATACCAGCTTCTCTGGTAAGCCCCACTGGACCTTCCAGATGGAGTCATTGTCTCCCTATCTGTGCTTCTACAGCCCCTCATGGTGCTTAACCTACTGTATTGGAATCACAGACTCATTTGCTGTCCTTCTTCCTGATTTGGACACCGAGTTATATCCAAGAACTTAGCACAATACTTGGTTCATGAAAGTAAATGGGACGGATGAATTCAGTAAAAAGAAGGAAGTAGAAGGTAGATGTACTGTCTCTCCAACCCCAAACAAAGGAGTAAGAATTGCAGTGCTATCTCTGAAGATAAGATCAAGGGTTAACAAAAGACAACCGACAGAATGGGAGAAGATATTTGCAAATGACATATCAGATAAAGGGCTAGTATCCAAAATCTATAAAGAACTTATCAAAATCAACACCCAAAGAACAAAGAATCCAATCAAGAAATGGGCAGAAGACATGAACAGACATTTTTCCAAAGAAGACATCCAAATGGGCAACAGACACATGAAAAAGTGCTCAACATCACTCGGCATCAGGGAAATCCAAATCAAAACCTCAATGAGGGGCACCTGGGTGGCTCAGTTGGTTGGGCAACTGCCTTCAGCTTGGGTCATGATCCTGGAGTCCCTGGATCGAGTCCCCCATCGGGCTTCCTGCTTGGCAGGGAGTCTGCTTCGTCCTCTGACCCTATCCCCTCTCAGGTGTTCTCTCTCTCTCATTCTCTCTCTCTCAAATAAATAAATAAAATCTTCAAAAAAAAAAAAAAAACCTCAATGAGATACCACCTCACCTCACAGTCAGAATGGCTAAAATTAACAAGTCAGGAAATGACAGATGTTGGGGGGGATGCGGAGAAAGGGGAACCCTCCTATACTGTTGGTGGGAATGCAAGCTGGTGCAGCCACTCTGGAAAACAGTATGGAGGTTCCTCAGAAAGTTGAAAATAGAGCTACCATACGATCCAGCAATTGCACTACTGGGTATTTACCCCAAAGATACAAATGTAGGGATCCAAAGGGGTACATGCACCCCAATGTTTATAGCAGCAATGTCCACAATAGCCAAACTGTGGAAAGAGCCAAGATGTCCATCGACAGATGAATGGCTAAAGAAGATGTGGTATATATTTACAATGGAATATTATGCAGCCATCAAAAGGAATGAGATCTTGCCATTTGCAATGATGTGGATGGAACTGGAGGGTATTATGCTGAGTGAAATAAGTCAAACAGAGAAAGACATGTATCATATGATCTCACTGATAAGAGGAATTCTTAATCTTAGGAAACAAACTGAGGGTTGTTGGAGTGGGGGGTGGGGTGGGAGGGATGGGGTGACTGGGCGATAGACACTGGGGAGGGTATGTGCTCTGGTAAGCGCTGTGAATTGTGCAAGACTGTTGAATCTCAGATCTGTACCTCTGGAACAAATAATGAAATATATGTTAAGAAAAAAAAAAAGAAGATAGAAGGAGGGGAAGAATGAAGGTTGGGAAATCGGAGGGGGAGATGAACCATAAGAGATGATGGACTCTGAAAAACAAACTGAGGGTTCTAGAGGGGAGGGGGGTGGGAGGATGGGTTGGCCTGGTGATGGGTATTGAGGAGGGCACGTTCTGCATGGCGCACTTGGTGTTATGCACAAACAATGGATCATGGAACACTACATCTAAAACTAATGATGTAATATATGATGATTAACATAACAATAAAAATTAAAAAAAAAAAGATTGAGGGTTAAATACAGCCTGGTGGGCACCCACCTATGGCTACATCATAGCTGTCAAGCGTGGAACCATTCCTCCCACCACTCTCTCTCCCAGCCATTTCTGGTATTCAGGATATTTTTCTCTCTCACTTCCTCAATCTAGTCCTGAGTACAGTACATTTCATTCTGAATGTCTCTCCAATGCATCTGCTTTTCCTATGACTTATACCATTGAAGTTCAAACTACTATCATCTCTTACTTAGACAAAGGAAATATTACAAAAATAATATCCCCAACTCTACTTTTACTCCTTTCCTTGCTTTTCTCTTCACTGAAGCTAAAGTAATATTTTGAAGACACATATCAGGTCGGGCGCCTGGGTAGCTCAGTTGGTTAAGTGACTGCCTTCGGCTCAGGTCATGATCCTGGAGTCCCAGGATCGAGTCCCGCATCGGGCTCCCTGCTCAGTGGGGAGTCTGCTTCTCCCTCTGACCCTCCCCCCTCTCATGCTCTCTCTCTCTCATTCTCTCTCTCAAATAAATAAATAAAATCTTTTTAAAAAAAAAAGAAGATACATATCAGGTCAGAGTAATTTTCCTTTAATGATTTCACTTCTCTGAGAAGAAAGACCATGATCTTTAAGATTATCTCTAATGTGATGTGTAGTTCTGCCCCACCAGTACCCCCAGCCTCAAGTCATACCAATTTCTCCTCTGCTTCATACACTGAGTTATACCTGTGTTCTCTTCTTTCGTGATCCTAAAGTTGTTTTTTTTTTCTAACTCAGGGACTTTCTATCTGCATTTTTTTATACCTGGAGTCCTCTATTTCTCTGCAACACTCCCTACTCCTGACATGTGCCTACCTCACTCCATTCATTCCTCAGAGAGCAGCTCAAATATTCTTCCAGGAGAGCTTCCTCTGTCTTCCCCATTAAGTCTGGTCTCCCTACTCTCTCAACACTTGCCTTTTCCTTTAATATTCCTCACTATACTACAGCTTGTACCCATATACTAGTATATGTGATTATCTAAATTAATCTCTGTTTTCCCTCCCAGATTAAAACTGCCATGGAGATTGGACTGTTTTGCTAAACATATCCCTAAAGACCATTGTAGCACCTGCCACATAGTAGGTACTCCAAAAATATTTGTTGAACAAATTAATGACTTAAAGCTGCAAAAAAGAAAAAAACAAATTGAACAATTGTCAGTACAACAAACAGTAAGAATATGAGCTTTTGGTGATAACAGACAAGAGAAACTAGTTACTAAATCACCATGCTTAAAACTGAAACTAAAGCATGCCCACCATATGATTTCCTTTTCCTCAAACATGGTCAAAACAAACTTTGTTTTATTTTTTTATTTAATTTAAATAAGCCAACATATAGTACATCATTAGTTTCAGATGTAGAGTTCAATATTCATCAGTTGTGTATAACACCCAGTGCTCATCATATCACTCCTTTATGCCCACCACCCAGTTACCCTATCCCCCCACCACTTCCCCTCCAGCAACCTTCAGTTTGTTTCCTAGAGTTAAGAATCTCTCATGGTTTGTCTCCCAGATTGCTTTAAAAGAAACTGTCAAATGAGCAGCAGATGTAACAGGTGTACCATTAATATAAGAATCAATCGGGTAGGGGCAACTGGGTGGCTCAGTTGGTTAAGCGACTGCCTTCGGCTCAGGTCATGATCCTGGAGTCCCAGGATCGAGTCCCACATCGGGCTCCCTGCTCGGCAGGGAATCTGCTTCTCCCTCTGACCCTCCTCCCTCTCGTGATCTCTGTCTCTCATTCTCTCTCTCTCAAATAAATAAATAAAATCTTAAAAAAAATGATTAAAAAAAAAAGAATCAATTGGGTAGGCATAGGGCTCAGTCTTCTGCTATAAACTTTGCTGAGAAAGCAAAGAGGACAAAACTTGAGCATTACGTATGGGCTAACATTGTATGGATATGCCAAAGGAAGTGCCAAAATGGAACAGCCATGTAGGAAAATCAAACTGTTTCCCTTTCACTAATACATATTAGTGTAAATGAAATAAAGTAAAAGACAATGACCTGAAATGTATGAAATATCTAAAAATTGTTTGCTTATGAGGATGTTTGTGTATAGGAGAAAAAGCTGGGTAAATCAGAGAAGCTTTCATGATGAATATTGATCTTGGTTATAGAGTGAGGTTCTTCCATGTGCCAGAAATGACTTGGACAAAGACTGTGATAACAGTATTATACAAACAATTTTCCTATTCTTAGAAGCTCAGAGAATTAGAAAATTAGAAGCATCTTGGTCACTTCAATTGACAACTGCCACATAGACCTAGCCAAATATAGATGACCAGGGCTAACTTAACTGGCTATTCCCAAGAATACTAGACATTTTAAACTTAATAATTACTCTAAAATATAAAAGAAGGGAATATTGGGTGTGAAGCAATGAATAAAGGAGAAGGAGACCATTTTGGAAGATTGAGTATTTTATATGCAGATTTCAGAATCCCTTCCCTAGAGAGTATCCAATACTGAAAGCTTAAATTTTTCTTTCCTATCTTTGGATTAGTTTTATGTGAATGATAAATTACAATGTTGATTGACTTCTTTTATTTCTCTGATTGCAATCAGTATTTGTAATATTTGTTTTAACTTTGGGGTCTTTGTTGTTGTTTTGCAATTGGCTCTTCTACTTCTTAACAATTCATTTATAGTGCCAACACAAAGGGTTGGTAATTTGAGGCCAAATTCTCCTTATTCTATTCCAGATTTGCAAAAATGAAGCAAAGGCAACATTTGTCAGCTTTCTGGCAGGGATATTTATGTTGGACAATCATTTGTGTTGTCTTTGGAAAAGGAGGGCTAAAAACCTTACTTTCTCATCCCTACATAAAACAAATTTTGGACTGTATGACAACCCTTAATGCCAACTTCAATGTGTAGAATTCCAGCAGTTGGATTTTTTTTTCTGAAATGACTTCAGTATTCTGTGTGCCTGTGGCTTTATAAAAAACACCCATCTCTTTATTGAATACCACAAACATTCTCCAGGCTATCTGTTCTCTCTTCAAGCCAGACATATTGGTTTTGAAATTGTTAGGATCAGTGTGGCTTGAAAAGACAGATTGTGGGCCTTGGTAACTGTCTGTTAAATGAATCTGTTTCTTTTGTCCCTCTTCCTTTTCCCACCCCCACCAAAATGCCTTATGTTTTGTTTTTTCTTTTTCCCACCCAACAGTCATTCCCTGTAGATATTGATTAGAATTTGGAAAACAAGAGCTCAAAATATACTTTGAATACCCTAACAAAAGTCTGAAAAGTGATTTGGGCATGATGGTTTATTATCTCAACTTTTTTCAGAACTTGAATTTTGAAGTGAAAAAATAGGATAACTATTGGGTCATTCCTTCTATAATGAAATGACTTTTCAGAAGCAGTAAATTCTGGCACTTTATAATAAGCTTCTACATTTTCTGTATAACTTAGCTCCTTTGGTGCTAGTAGAATAGAATCTCAATACGGCACACAGCATGGGTTCCTAAACAAACACAGGTCCAAGGCAAGAGCATAGAATCTATTTCCTCCTGTACTACCCTGACCAAGCTGCTTTCTCCAGTGGTTTTACCTGCTGTATACTCTACTTGCTTATTTCTAACGTTCCAGATAATGAAATGATGTTGCTGCATTATATTATCTGTATGGAAGAAATTCAAGAAAACACTCAGGAGATACAAGTATGATTCATGTTACTTCTAAAGAATAGCCACATTTTAAAACTACTTTTAGTTAAAGAGACACTTACTTTATATAACTTCAAAATGTTTCTGTCTTTTAACTAAACACTGTTGAACTTAAGCTTTTTTCTTCACTTGGACAGGAAATATTATTTGGTTATTGGGATTTATCACTTTGCCAGCAGTAATGCTCATTTGGGGGTGACAGTATCACAAGTGTGTTCTAGGACCCAAAGACACACTCACACTTTCCAAATATGAAAATGTCTTGTTTTTATTTACTTTGGGTAAGATAGATTCACATTTCCAAATGGGTATGTATAGCAAACATCATACATAAAAATGCATCAACAAAACAAACATTTTATTAAATAAATTGATAATATATATAAAATGATCACCACTAATAGAAGCTTAAAATGGAAAATCAGTCAACCATCTTTGTTCTCTAGTCTAGCTAGGAATTACAGAGTAAAATTTGGGGTGGAAATTATGAAGACTCCTCTTCCTCCTCATAAAGATTCAAAAAGTAGAGCATTTCCAAATCCCTGCTATGAGATTTTTAGATTTTGTAAGTATTCTCAATAGACTTTAGGGGTTATTTTCTTATTACCTGTTAGAATATTAATTGTTATAAAATATTAATTATATAACTATATATTCTGTAATATACTTAAAAATATTGTTACATTGATTACCAAGAATTATAATATCCTGATAGAAAGCTGGTTGTAAAAGTGACTCTGTACTCTGAGGCAATTTAGATAGCAGTTGCTGAGACCTGGTTTTCTGCTCACAGCTAAAATTTCCATAATTTTATTCTAGATTTTAAAGAAGACTGTATCATTTTCTTTGCTTGTTTCATTTCTATCAAGTTAATATTTTTGTGGTTAAATAGACATCAAGCACTTTTATCAAACTCATACAGTCTGCTTCCAGATTGAAGCAATTTTACAAGCCAGAGAAACAGCTGAAGTAGAAAGTTTTATCTTTGTTAGTGATAAATCAACAAATCCAATTAGGAAAACGTGTAACTTCAAAACTTTGACAAGACAATATAGTCAGCTTTCAGTTTCATAGGATCAGCAACTTAAGGCGGGTACACATAAAACAAGCTCAAATATATTATTCAAGAAATGGGCTATAAAGTTCTATTGCTCAATCAGCAGCAAGGATTTGTCAAGGGGATAGATGGTTATGTGGACCCTGCAGGTTTAATCTAAACCTAAATGTTGGTTTGTGGTGCATATGACAACTTACCTTGATGCCTGAAAGGATGAACTTCCCAAGGATCATAGGTGAAGAACATCTCTCATACAGCATTGACTCTACCTGCCATTGTCTTTCCATAGAATAATACATAATTAGCTAATGACTTTTTCAGAGTGAATTTTGGTTTTACTGTTAACAGTATATTTTTCTATGAATTCTCTTAAGGTAATATATGTTTATAAAATATAATGACATAATTCAAGTAATGGAAAATGTTTGTCTTCCAGAAACTTTATAATTGTATTTTTTGTAATATTTACTTTAAAATAGATAAAATTTCAGTCTTGGAGAATGCTGACTTGTAGTCCATGTAAAAAAACAAAAATTGCTAATGTAAAATATGAGACTCTAGGAAAAAAGTTGACAGATTTCAGGCTTTAACAAAATTCCATTAAATAATAGCTTAGCATTCTAATAGGATCTATGTAAAGAACATTAAAAATATTTGACCCTGTCAAGGCATTCTCTAAATTAATACATGTTATAATTTTTAATGTGTGGCTACTATGCAGCTCATAACCTTTATGAATGTTAATTATTTCATAGCAGGATAAGTTTTTAAAGTTTATAGCTTAAAAATCTCAGAATTTGAATTCTGAGAAGAGGAGGAGGCAGTAATGAAACTGAGGAGGGCTGATATGATCCCTTTCTCCCTTTCTTCTGGGACCATCTCCACTCAGTTTATTAGTCCAAGAAAGAGAGACCATTTTGAGAATTACCTCGAAAGAAATAATTTGATGGTGACAGGTTCAGAGTTTCATACAGACGTATATTACTTAAGCAGATGACAGATGGGTGGTGGAAGTCCCCTTTGTCCAATTATGTCTGCCCCGCTGGCCATTTGAGAGTTCCCAATGTGCACTTTTTGGAGATGAAAATGCGAATGTTACCTGAATGTTAAGAATGATATTAGCTAATGGAAATAGATGCAAAGGTAAGTAATTTTTAAAGATTATTGGTAAGCTACATGAGGGTCTAAGAAATATATGAGAAATAATCAAAAGAACTGTGATATTAATGATGTGCAAAATAGAAGAATTTGGAGGGAGCAAGCGATTTCTCTCCCAATCTAGGAAAGGCTGCCATATGCAAGAGAGAATGCTAATCTCTCTTTAGAGAGATTAATTAGTGTACTAATTAATTCTAGGTAGCTTCAAGGGTAGAAATAGGAACAATGGCTAGAAATCATGGGGTATCCAATATGAATAAATATATTAAAAAGATTTTACAATTTCAGTGGTCCAAAATGAAATGAACTGCCATAAGAGATAGTGGTGCCTCTGTCTAAATGGAGTATTTATGCATTAGTTAGGAACCAAATACTGAAGGTAATGGAGAAAATAAAGTTAACACATATAATGTTGCATGTGTCAGACCCTGTTTTAGGTGCTTAATGTATTGTCAATGCATTTAATCCTGACAACAATCTAGGAAAGGAAATTCTACATCACTCCATTGTACAGATGGAGCAAATAGAAGTTTGAGTAACATATCCAAGGTCACAAAAGTAATAAGTCTTGAGTTTGTTTTGAACTTACGCAGTTTGGCTTCAGCATCCGTTACCTTAACCATGATACTGTATTGACTCCAAGAGTTGTCTGTTAACTACTGTTGATATTAATATTATACCACTATTTATCAGTTATATGGTGTGATGGAATTGGGAAAAGGTCATATGTATGAATGGGAAAAGGAAGTCAGAAAAAGTCTAGAGCATTGAATGTTGCTGCAAAGACCACTCGGAATGATATCCCAAACAAGATTTAGAAGACTCCCCAAACTTCCCAACATATTTTAGATTGATCATTGCTTATAGATGGGCATAGAGAATGGAATTTCAGCCTTTCTCAGTTGGTAGATTGTCGAGTAAAATCTAACAAAGTAAACTTCAAAGGAACCTATTTTCATCATGTTTCCTCACTGCCCTGTAGTTTTCCACAACTTTGAATATAACGTTAGGTCCCTCATAATCTGACCCCACTCTAACATTTAAACCTTTTGGTAAGACTGATTTTTCTCACTTTACTTCTTCCATCTTCTTCATATACATGTTACCTCAGTTTAGTCCCTTTTGTTTATGTTATCTTATTAATCTAAAATAACCAAATTGTGGCTCACGTACAAATGCATGTTGAGTTTGATCTCCTCCTGAAGACTTTCCAGAGTTGTCCACACCAATCATTTTTTTATTCTAAATTATGGTTATAGATGTAGTTGGCAGGTTTAGCATTTCTTAATTCTCTAGTTACTTCCATCCATGTAGAACTCTAAATGTATTTGTTATCTATACTTTGAGAACTGTAGTTTAATGTTAGTATTTTTGATAGTATGGATAACTGTTTATAATTTACTTCTAAATTTCCTTAGTTGTTTGATATAGTAATTTCTAGGAAGTTTAATAGTGACTAGTTTTTTATTTGTTTTTTTAGCAAAACAGGCATAAGTATTTTTTATAACTTTTTTATTATGTTATATTAACCACCATACAGTACATCATTAGTTTTTGATGTAGTGTTTCATGATTCATTGTTTGCATATAGCACCCAGTGCTCCATACAATATGTGCCCTCCTTAATACCCATCACCAGGCTCATCGCCCCACCCCCCTCCTCTCTAAAATCCTAAGACTCCACCCCCAAATTACTAGAACTCATACAGCAATTCAGTAATGTGGCAGGATACAAAAATCAATGCACAGAAATCAGTTGCTTTCCTATACACTGACAATGTAACTGTAGAAAGAGAAGTTATGGAATCGATTCCATTTACAATAGCACCAAAAACCTTAAGATACCTTGGAATAAATCTAACCAAAGAGGTAAAGGATCTATACTCTAGAAACTACAGAATACTTATGAAGGAAATTGAAGACATAAAAAGATGGAAGAAGATTCCATGGTCATGGATTGGAAGAATAAACATTGTTAAATGTCTGTGCTGTCCAGAGCAATCTATACTTTCATCACCATCCCAATCAAAATACCAATGGCACTTTTCAAAGTGCTGGAACAAACAATCTTAAGATTTTCATGGAACCAGAAAAACCCCAAATCACCAAGGAAATGTTGAAAAAGAGAAACAAAGCTGGGGACATCACGTTGTCTGATTTCAAGCTATATTACAAAGCTGTGATCACCAAGACAGCATGGTACTGGCACAAAAACAAACACATAGATCAATGGAACAGAATAGAGAGCCCAGATATGGACAGTCAACTCTATGATCAACTAATCTTCAAAAAAAGCAGGAAAAAATATGCAATGGAAAAAAGACAGTCTCTTCAATAAATGGTGCTGGGAAAATTAGACAGCTATATACAGAAGAATGAAATTCGACCATTCTCTAACACCATACACAAATATAAACTCAAAATAGATGAAAGACCTCAATGTGAGACAGAAATCCATCAAAATCCTAGAGGAGAACATAGGCAGTAACCTCTTTGACATCGACCACAGCAACTTCTTTCAAAACATGCCTCCAAAGGCAAGGGAAACAAAAGCGAAAATGAACTTTTGGGACTTCATCAAGATAAAAAGCTTCTGCACAGCAAAGGAAACACTCAACAAAACAAAGAGACAACCCACAGAATGGGAGAAGATATTTGCAAATGACACTACAGATAAAGGGCCGGTATCCAAGATCTATAAAGAACTTCTCAAACCCAACACCCAAAAAACAAGTAAGTCAAAAAACGGGCAGAAGACATGAACAGATACTTCTCCAAAGAAGACACACCAATGGCTAACAGACACGTGAAAAAATGTTCAACATCATAGCCATCAGGGAAATTCAAATCAAAACTACATTGAGATACCACCTTACACCAGTTAGAATGGCAAAAATTGAGAAGACAAGAACCAACAAAGGTTGTGGAGAAAGGGGAACCCCCTTACACTGTTTGTGGGAATGCAATTTGGTATAGCCACTTTGGAAAACAGTGTGGAGTTTCCTCAGAAAGTTTAAAATAGAGCTACCCTATGACCCAGCAATTGCACTACTGGGTATTTACCCCAAAGATACAGATGTAGTGAAAAGAAGGGCCATATGCACCTCGATGTTCATAGCAGCAATGTCCATAATAGCCAAACTGTGGAAGGAGCCAAGATGCTCTTCAACAGAAGAATGGATAAAGAAGATGTGGTCCATATATACAATGGAATATTACTCAGCCATCAGAAAGGATGAATACCCAAAATTTGCATCGACATGGGTGGAACTGGAGGGGATTATGCTAAGTGAAATAAGTCAAGTGGAGAAAGACAATTATCATATGGTTTTGCTTATTGTGGAACATAAGGAATAGCATGGAGGACATTAGGAGAAGGAAGGGAAAAATGAAGGGCGGGAATCAGAGGGGAAGATGAACCATGAGAGACTATGGACTCTGGGAATAGTGACTAGTTTTTATCTTGCAACAAATTTCTCTTACACCTTTAAAAATCTTGCTAATAAATACATTACCTGGTGTTCCAGTTACTTGTCTGGTGTCTCTTAGCTTCACTCCAACTTTTCTTTGTCCTACTTTGTATGGAAGCTGAAAGTATACAAAGTCATCTTCCCATGCCCCCCTTCCCAGTGGGTTTCCCATAAGATTCAACCAGTTGAAAGCACTGGCAGGAGATTGCAGAGGGAAGAAGAAGAAGAAGATTTCTTTTTCCCTCCCCCTGCTTCTGTGGTGCCCCTGGTGGCAGCAGCAGCATGGGAAGGTGACTGTAGGCTCCAGGAGCAACTTTCGAGTGACAGGGTCACAAACATATTAGTGGGGGTTTCAGCAAACATCAGTGGAACCCATGTTCCTGGATTTTTGCTCGGCAGCAATCAAAACAATTATTGAATCCATACTTCTACATCATCTAAAGGACTGGCTCCTGTGTTCAGCACAGGATTAGAGAGAGATCCCTGATTTCTAAATAACATTCATTTTCCCTTTTACTCCTTCAATATTTTGTCCCTCTTGGTTCTGCTTCTTTTGCCCTTCCAAAAGTTTTGTAGGCAGTTCTCTGCATTAAATTCTCTACTTGAAATATCTGGAGTGGTTCCTGCTTTGGTAACTAGACACTGATATATCTAGACCAGTTCTGCATTTGGTCCTGGGATCATCTCTACATACTCTCAATTAAATATATATCCTCTGTTAAAATTTTTACATTGAGCTTGGGTACACTCAAAACAACATATCCTATTTTTAAATATCCTCCATTAAAAAAAAAAAAAAAATTCTATTATGTTTACCTGAAATCTGTCTCATTGTATTTTCCTCTCAATTTTATTTTATGGGTTTTGGGGCATGCAACAAATTAATACTCATTATTCCTGTCTGAATTCTAAAGCTATGAGAGTTGGATCAATGATAGAGAAATGGGCATGATATTATGTACTTTAATACTGACAAACTCTGTGTGGAATATGGGTATAGATCTTTGACCAAATGGACATGTTAATATTTGACCCATGGCATGCAGTATACCTAGCATATGCTTTGTTGTTTATAAAACAACATAGCTATGCTTTGCTGTAACAAATACTTATTGAGCTCATCCTATAATCCTGGCAAATTTCTAAACTGAGGGGCTATTTCCGGCGAACCAAACAGTCTAGATCCATCAGATCCAATCAGAAATGCTGAGATGAGCATATCTGATTCCTCGTCCTAGCCCACCAGTTAGAGGTGTAAGTTCTCCTTCTCCAAGGTGGAGTAAGCAGGGATCATAGAGAGAAACACATTTCATTAAAATAAAACTAGAGAATTTGATAGTTAACATGCTTTTATGTGGTTGAATTATTTTAGGAAATAACGCAGATAGGCGCAGCTGGGTGGCTCAGTCCGTTAAGTGTGTGACTCTTGATTTCAGCTCAGATTACAATCTCAGGGTTGTGAGATTCAGTGCCATGCTGGGCTCCCCGTTCAGTGTGGAATCTGCTTGGTTTTGTTTCCCTTTCCCTCTGCCCCTCCCCACCATGTGCTCTCTCTCTCAAATAAATGAATAAATCTTAAAAAAAAAAAAAGTTTCTCCCTCTCCCTCTCTGCCCCTCCCTGCTTGCACACCTCTCTCTCTCTAAAAAAAAGAAATAATACAGTTATTGTTAAATATGTTAAATATTATTAAATATATTTCAGCAAAGTATTTAGATTTATTATGAAGTAAATAACAAAAACACAATTCCTTTCTAAGACTGTTGCTAACTGGATCTTGCTAAGATGTACTGATCTAGTTCAGTATTATTGCAGTTTCATGACCAGAAATCTCAACAAAGATAAATAAAAAGGCAACTGCTAGATTTTTAATTAGAAAAATATGCAATAATGACATTATAGCCTCAGTATACACACATATATACACATACCAACATATTTCAGTTTTATAACCAAAGACACACAGCTTTCAATTTCATAGCTCATTTAGTATTTATTAATTTGAATTTCAGTATCTGATGATTTAATCATAAAATTTTATACCATGATTTATGTAATAAAGAGATGTTAATTTTTGTAGCTTACATTTTTAATACTTCAAATTGTGATTTTTTTTGTATTTAAAAATTCGAACTTCCCAAATTATAAGAACTGTAGCTACAATACAACCATGAACAAACCTTACTTTTTAGAGGTTTCATAAATGACATTTAATTATCACCTGATATTCAGTTGCCCAATTTACAAGGGTGAGGGGTTAGTTCAGCCCTCCCCAGACAACACACTCATACTTCCAAGAAGAGAGTTTACAAGGATAATATTGACACATAGCCTGCCCATAGGTTAATTGTCTACTGTGATTCGAGTACATAGGTTCAAGGCACATAGTGTCATAAGATAAAAATCATTGGTTTATATATAGTGTAAATTAAGTTTTCAACCTCTATCATTGAAACAAGTAGTTTATATTTTGGTTTATCCCCAGTTTTGAACCTCGCCAATCCTAGCAAGTATCTCCTGCCATTATGTTCCAATTTTCTTTCATTAAATAAGAAAAGAAGGGGAAAGAGTTAGAAAGACTTTGGAGACTCCTGACATTTATGTGTGTATGTGTCCAAAGCATATAACTCTACTCTCACCAGAGTTTCCAGAACTCCTATAAAAGATGTGTAGTTATCAACCTAACCCTACACCTAACGGAGCTGGAGAAAGAACAGAAAATAAAGCCTAAACCCAGTAGGAGAAGAGAAATAATAAAGATCAGAGCAGAAATCAATGAAATAGAAACCAAAAGAACAGTAGAACAGATCAACAAAACTAGGAGCTGGTTCTTTGAAAGAATTAACAAGATTGATAAGCCCCTGGCCAGACTTATCAAAAAGAGAAGAGAAATGACCCAAATAAATAAAATCATGAATGAAAGAGGAGAAATCACAACCAACACCAAAGAAATACAAACAATTATAAGAACATATTACGAGCCACTATATGCCAGCAAATTAGATAATCTGGAAGAAATGGATGCATTCCTAGAGATGTATCAACTACCAAAACTGAACCAGGAAGAAATAGAAAACCTGAACAGACCTATAACCACTAAGGAAATTGAAGCAGTCATCAAAAATCTCCCAACAAGCAAAAGTCCAGGGCCCGATGGCTTCCCAGGGGAATTCTACCAAACATTTCAAGAAGAATTAATACCTATTCTTCTGAAACTGTTCCAAAAAATAGAAATGGAAGGAAAACTTACAAACTCATTTTATGAGGCCAGCGTTACCTTGATCCCAAAGTCAGACAAAGGGCTCCATCAAAAAGGAGAATTACAGACCAACATCCCTGATGAACATGGATGCAAAAATTCTCACCAAAATACTAGCCATTAGGATCCAACAGTACATTAAAAGGATTATTCACCATGACCAAGTGGGATTTATCCCTGGCCTGCAAGGTTGGTTCAACATCCACAAATCAATCAATGTGATACAATACATTAACAAAAGAAAGAACAAGAATCATATGATCCTCTCAATAGATGCAGGAAAAGCATTTGACAAAGTACAGCATCCTTTCTTGATAAAAACTCTTCAGAGTATAGGGATAGAGGGGACATACCTCAATATCATAAAAGCCATCTATGAAAAACCCACAGCAAATATCATTCTCAATGGGGAAAAACTGAGAGCTTTCCCCCTAAGGTCAGGAACGCAGCATGGATGTCCATTATCACCACTGCTCTTCAACATAGTACTAGAAGTCCTAGCCACAGCAATCAGACAACAAAAAGAAATAAAAGGCATCTGAATCACCAAAGAAGAAGTCAAACTCTCACTGTTTGCAGATGATATGATACTTTATGTGGAAAACCCAAGAGACTCCACCCCAAAACTGCTAGAACTCATACAGGAATTCAGTCAAGTGGCAGGATATAAAATCAATGCACAGAAATCAGTGGCATTCCTATACACCAACAACAAGACAGAAGAAAGAGAAATTAAGGAGTCAATCCCATTTATAATTGCACCCAAAACCATAAGATACCTAGGAATAAATCTAACCAAAGAGGCAAAGAATATATACTCAGAAAACTATAAAATACTCATGAAAGAAATTAAGGAAGAAACAAAGAAATGGAAAAACGTTCCATGCTCATGGATTGGAAAGAACAAATATTGTGAAGATGTCAATGCTACTTAGAGCAACCTACACATTCAATGCAATCCCCATCAAAATACCATCCACTTTTTTCAAAGAAATGGGACAAATAATCCTAAAATTTGTATGGAACCAGAAAAGACCCCGAATAGCCAGAGGAATGTTGAAAAAGAAAAGAAAAGCTGGTGGCATCACAATTCCTGACTTAAGCTCTATTACAAAGCTATAATCATCAAGACAGTGTGGTACTGGCACAAAAACAGACACATAGATCAATGGAACAGAATAGAGAGTGCAGAAATGGACTCTCAACTCTATGGTCAACTAATCTTTGACAAAGCCGGAAAGAATGTCCAATGGAAAAAAGACAGTCTCTTCGACAAATGGTGTTGGGAAAACCGGACAGCCACATGCAGAAGAATGAAACTTGACCATTTCCTTATACCACACACAAAAATAGACTCAAAATGGTTGAAAGACCTCAATGTGAGACAGGAGTCCATCAAAAGCATAAAGGAGAACACAGACAGCAACCTCTTCGACCTCAGCTGCAGCAATGTCTTCCTAGAAACATCGCCAAAGGCAAGGGAAGCAAGGGCAAAAATGAACTCTTGGGACTTCATCAAGATAAAAAGCTTTTGCACAGCAAAAGAAACAGTCAATAAAACCAAAAGACAGCTGACAGAATGGGAGAAGATATTTGCAAATGACATATCAGATAAAGGGCTAGTATCCAAAATCAAACTTATCAAACTAAAAAGAACTTACCAAACTCAACACCCAAAGAACAAAGAATCCAATCAAGAAATGGGCAGAAGACATGAACAGACATTTTCCAAAGAAGACATCCAAATGACCGACAGACACATGAAAAAGTGCTCAACATTGCTCGGCATCAGGGAAATCCAAATCAAAACCTCAGTGAAATACCACCTCACACCAGTCAGAATGGCTAAAATTAACAAGTCAGGAAATGACAGATGTTGGCAGGGAGGCAGAGAAAGGGGAACCTTCCTATACTGTTGGTGGGAATGCAAGCTGGTGCAGCCACTCTGGAAAACAGTATGGAGGTTCCTCAAAAAGTTGAAAATAGAGCTACCACATGACCCAGCAATTGCAGTACTGTGTATTTACCGCAAAGATACAAATGTAGGCATCAAACGGGTACATGCATCCCAATGTTTATAGCTGCAATGTCCACAATAGCCAAGCTATGGAAAGAGCCAAGATGTCCATCAACAGATGAATGGATAAAGAAGATGTGATATATATATACATATACATAATACATATACATACATACATACACAGTGGAATATTATGCAGCCATCAAAAAACCCCCCAAATCTTGCCATTTACAATGACGTGGATGGAACTGGAGGGTATTATGCTAAGCAAAATAAGTCAATCAGAGAAAGACATGTATCATATGATCTCACTGATATGAGGAATTCTTAATCTCAGGAAACAAACTGAGGGTTGCTGGAGTGGTGGGGGGTGGGAGGGATGGCTGGGTGATAGACATTGGGGAGGGTATGTGCTATGGTGAGCGCTGAGAATTGTGTAAGACTGTTGAATCACAGACCTGTACCTCTGAAACAAATAATACATTATATGTTAAAAAAAAAAAAAGATGATAGTAAGAAGGGAAAAATGAAGGGGGTAGAAATTGGAGGGGAGAGGAACCATGAGAGACTATGGACTCTGAGAAATAAACTGAGCATTCTAGAGGGGAGGAGAAGAGGGAGGGGCTAGCCTGGTGATGGGTATTAAAGAGGGCATGTACTGAATGCAGCACTGGGTGTTTTATGCAAACAATGAATCATGGAACACTACATCAAAACTAATGACGTATGGTGATTAACATAACATAATAAAATAAAAATAAAATAAAATAAAGTTAAATAAAATTAAGTTAAATTAAAAAAAAAAAAAGATGTGTAGTTATACAGGGATTTCATTCCTAACTATGGGAACCAATATGCTATAATGTTTAAGAATATAAGCTCTGGCATCACATATAAATTCCAATCTTCCCACCAGCTCTTATAATCTATAGAATCCAAGTAGATTTATTAACTTCCCTCTGTGTCAGTTTTCTTTATTTAAAATAGGAATTTTAATGGTCTCTAACTGTAGGTGGTAATATCTATAAAAGCCCGTCATAGTCAGTATATGACAGTCATTACTATTCTCAAATGTTGGATAACAGAACATGAAATTCGGAAACATTGTTACAACTTTATTCATCACTGTAAATGAGGTCAGCTTCCTTCCAATCATCTGATTTTTTTACCAGTGCAAATTGACTATAACCACCTTTGTGATTGTTACTTACTCATTATATCTGAAACTATTATTTAAATTTATGTGTTTATCGGGCTCCCTGCTTGGCAGAAAGCCTGCTTCTCCCTCTCCCGCTCCCCCTACTTGTGTTCCTGCTCTCACTCTCTCTCTGTCAAATAAATAAATAAAATCTTAAAAAAAAATAAAAAATAAATAAATTTATGTGTTTAAAAGAAGGAATGACACATGACTTTTTGAATGAAATTACATAAAATTGGCCTCAAATTTTCCTTTCTTTTTCTAATTTGAAGAAATAAAATACTAAAATTTAAGGTTAAGTAATGTTTCTCTGTTTAAAATTATATAAATAGGGTGCCTGGGTGGCTCAGTTGGTTAAGCGACTGCCTTCGGCTCAGGTCATGATCCTGGAGTCCTGGGATCGAGTCCCACGTCGGGCTCCCTGCTCAGCAGGGAGTCTGCTTCTCCCTCTGACCCTACCCCCTCTTGGGCTCTCTCTCTCACTCTCTCTCTCTCAAATAAATAAATAAAATCTTTAAAATAAATAAATAAAATAAATAAATAAATAAATAAATAAATAAATAAATAAATAAATAAAATTGTATAAATAATGTCCTGGAATAGAATGAGAGCTAGAAATAAATATTATATATGCCTTATAGTCATATATAAATATATAATATTTCCTTATTTAGAATGCCACATGTACTGATACGTCACAGCTCTTTGAAAATGAGTGTAAGTTTTTTTATGGTATCGAGATTGTAGCATTCTTGGATCCTACTTTTTTTTTAATCCAAACTTAACACTTTAGGTTGAATTATGTCCCGCTCCAAAAGATATGTTGAAGTCCTAACCCCCAGTATCTCAGAATGTGGTCTTATCTGAAATCAGTCTTTTCAGAGGTAATCAAGTTAACAGGAAATCATTAGGGTGGGCCCTAATCCAATATAACTGGTGTCCATATAAAAAAGTGATATGTGGACATGGAGACAGGCACACAAAGGGAAGTGAATGTGAAAATACAGGGAGATGTTTATGTAACTGAGTGATTCATCTATAAGCCAAAGAATGTCTGGAGCTATCAGGAGGTAGGAGAGAGGCCTGCAACAGATTCTTCCCTAGAGCCTTCAATGAGAGCATGGCCTTGAAGACAACTTGATTTTGGACTTCTAAATTCCAAACTTGTGACACAATCTCTTTCTTTTTTTCTAAGCAACTCAGTTTATGGTACTTTGTTACTGAAGCACTAGCAAACTACCAGAGGAACTCTGATAAAATTTGGACCAAGATTAAGAAAGTTCTATATCTTGTTCTGCTTTGATCAGAGGGAACAAGATTCTTTAGACTTTTACTCTATTTCTGGCCAATATCCAGCCAGCAATTTAATGTAAAATTTCCAGAAAGAAAATACACTATATGTAGACTTCGTGCAGATTATTTTCTCATTCTGTTCTTTTCCAAAAATCCAGAACTTTGAGAAAATAATCCTATCAAGAAAGCCTTGGAAATATTTCCTACAATCAATAATTTAACAATAGTTTATCAATTGTATTAGTTTCCTCTAACTGCTATAACAAATACCACAAATTTAGTCACTGACAGCAACACACATTTATTATTTTACAGTTCTGGAGGTTAGAAGTCCAAAATCAGTCTCCCTGGGTTCAAGTCAAGATGGCAGAACCTTCCTTCTGGAGGTTCTAGGGAAGAATCAATTTCCATCCCTTTGCGAACTTCTAGAGACCACCCATATTTTGGAGGTATCCACTTTCTTCCATCTTCAAGTCCAGCAGCAGAGCACCATCTAATCTTTCTCTCCTTCTCTTTGCTTCTGTTTCCTTATCACATTTACTGTCTTCAAACCCTACCTCTCTGTTATATATGAGTCCTTGTGATTACATTGGATACACCTAGATAATCCAGAATAATCTTCCATCTCAAGATTCTTAATCATATCTTCAAAATTATTTTTGCCTGGTAAGATAACCCATTCACAGATTCTGGGTATTGGTAGGTACATATCTTTGAAGGGCCATTATTCAGTCTACCACACCAATAAATATTATCTTTGCAAAATATGTTGCTCTAAATATCAACTAAATCTTAAGAGAATTTTTTTTTAAAAGCTGTTTTTCTAAAACTATTCCTGTAGAAGCAACTGGAGATTTGCAGATTTATTATAACTGTTTTGTCTTTTCTGTTATTCTATTCCTTTATTCAGGAAATATTTATCAAACATCTGCTATGTTCCAAGCAATTTTTAGGTTTCTTCCTCATGGAGGTTCTATCCTAGTAGAGAAGGGAGGCTCTACTAAGTTAACAAATAAATGCTATAGTTTCAGATCTTGAGAAGTGCTATAAGGGAGAAAATAAAGTTGAGTCAAGGAACTTATAACGATGGGTTACTATTGAATAGGAACATTTCCCTGCAGAAAGTGATATTTTACAATCTTGAATTAAATAAGGGAGGAAGCACAATGAATACTTGGGTGTAGATTTTTGGAAGGAGGAAAATTTATGTTTGGAGGCTATTTGCATCAAAAGCATACTGATCTTCACTGAATAAGAACCATCATATCTTTTAAAAAAATAAGAAATTTCTCTTAATCATTTGGCATGCTAATTATCATCTAAAGGATCCTGATGCAAAATAACAAATGATGATGCTCTCTAACATGTACTCTGTGGTAATAGATTCACTTAAAGTATATGACCTTAGATAAAGTGAGCCCAACAATTCTAAAAAGGGATGGAGTTCAGTGTCATTAAATTCTCTACTCACTGAGTTGAGGGTCAGATTCAGAAGCATGTGACCAAGACTAAAAAATTATCTGTCTCATGTGGATAGAGAGATGATTATAGATAGATGATGATAGATAGATAGATAGATAGATGATAGATAGATGATAGATAAATAGATAGATAGATGATAGATAGATGATAGATAGATAGATAGATAGATAGATAGATAGATAGATAGATAGATGATAGATGATAGAAGATAGATAGATAGATGATAGATAGATAATAGATAGGCAGACAGGTAAATAGAAATAATTTCTATATTTAGAAGGGCAGGTTGTTGACTTATTCTTCAAAATGGAGAAGGGAAGTTAATTGTATACAAAAATTCATATTTGTATTATTCAACTATTGATTGATATATAGCTGTAGTATATTAGATATTACAAAAACTAATATATATCTGGTTTGATATAGAGGCACTCAAATAAACCAAGACTTTAAATTATTGAGCCTTCCTGTCTCAGTCGGTAGAGTGTGCAATTCTTGATCTCAGGGTCATGAGTTCAAGCCCCACATTGGGCATGGATCCTACTGTAAAAAGTAATAAAATTAGATAAATAAATTACATTCTTTATCATTTTGGAAAGTAAGGATTAGCAAAAGGCCTGCAATCCATTCTGTTTTTGTAGAGATTATCCCAGGAAAGAAAAAGAAAAATGCAACCTGGTCAGATTACCTGGCAACATTCTAATGGTATGTGCTAATGGAAAAGTCACTAACTTTGAAATTATGTTACCAGAATGTATTTGGTCTGTTTAGATCTGTGCATTTATTTAATGCATTATCTGTTATGTTAGTATCAGAGCATAAAATGAAGATGGTTGATGTAGACAGAATAATGCTCCCCCAAAAAGATGTCTACGTATTAGTCCCTCGCTGGAACCTGTGAATATGTTAGTTTAGATGGCAATAGAGGAATTAGGGTTCTAAATAGCATTCAAGTTCCTAATCATCTGACCCCAAAATAAGAAGATTATCCTGGATTATCTGTGTGTACGCAATGTAATCACAAGGAAGGATAATCATAAGGAAAGGTGGAAGAGAGAGGCAGAAAAGGGAGAGTGACACAATGTGGGGACTCAGCTCTGTTTCAGCATTTGAACATGGAGGAAGGAGGTTACAGGCCAAAAAAATGCTGCTGACTTCTAGAACCTGGAAAAAGCAAGGACATGGATTTTTCCTTAGAGCATCTAGAAAGGAATGCAGTCCTGCCAAACCTTGGTTTTAACTCAGTGAGACCAACATTGGACTTATAATGTACAGAACTGTAAGATAATAAATTTGGGCTTTTTTAAGCCACTAAGTCTGTAGTGACTTGTTACAGTATCCGTAGGGAAAAGCATAATATTTCATGATCAAAATGGCTTATTTTATGTAAGTGATAATACATATGCTCCTTAAAGAATTCATCTGCTAAATCAAATTTAGCCAGGCTTGTCCTGATGCAGCAAAGGAGTACCTTGAGAGCTCTAATGGTGACCCAATACTTGTGCTTCATCTCTGTCTCGTGGGTACTTGTATCTTTGAAATCAGTAGTAAAATGTGATAGTGTGTAAAATCTCTTATTTTTTGTGGCTGATTTAGCATACCAATTCTTTGTACTTTCTCATTACCTATTTTTTTCTAAATAAGAACCATTAATGATATATTATTATCCAATTCAGTGTTTATTTCACAGATGCCATGTCCCAGTATAGAATTAGATAGTATGTAAATGCATAATAAATGAATGAAATAATTACTATATCAAGGAATTTATAATCTCTGTGAATCATTTCAATTACAACCACACAGAACATCATTTGAATAAGCTTGCTTTCCCTCTGTACAAGAGTCAAAAGTATCTTTGTTGATCTCAAGGAAATCTAACAAAAATATCCATATCTACACAGCAATGTTGGGAAACATTGAATCCTGTTACTGAAAAAATATTAATCAGTTCTGAAAAGTGGTCCAAACAGAAAAAAAAATGCTAAGATAATTGTTGCACTGTTCTTCTTTGAGCCTGTGGGAATTTTATACATAGTAGGTCTTCAAGAACTTTTTGTTGAGAGTAATTGAGTCATCAATGAAGCCAGATAGAGAGAAAAATTAAGTCTGAATCTTTGTGCTCTGCTTCTATCCCCTCTATCATTGGAGCAAGAATAAAGCCAACTCAACAAGGATTTTGGATTTGTTAACCCCAAACTGCCTGGTCAAGAATAAATAAATACAAGATCTAGATCATTACTATAACAGGGGGAAAAAATCAGAAAATCTGTTTTAGACATTGCTGTTATACTTTAGTATGTAACTATAGCTTCAGTTTTGAAAAATAGATTTTACTTTGTGAAATTACAAACATAATCAATATAAATATCTAGGCTGAAATAGCAAGGAAAACAAATGTAAGAATTAAAATCTCCAAATTGAGGAAGTTGAATTTATCTAAGAGCACTGACAAGATCAGGGATTAATGTCTGATTAAATTGTATAGACTAGAACTGAAAACAAGTTAAATAACAGATTATTGATTGACGTATATAATATAATGATTACTTAATGTAAGTAAAGATTACCTAAAAGTAAAAGTATTTCAGAAATGTGCCAAATTGTATTATATCAACTCAGAGCTCTATTATTTTAATGTCTATTATTCTTATTGTTACAGTTTCACTTGAAAAATAAAACAAATCCTTTTGTAAATGCCCCCGCCAAAAGGCACTTTGATGTGAGAATGATAATAAAAATAATAATATAATAGCTAATATTTATCAAGTTCTTACTATAGGTCAGGCACTACATGCTTTATGACTGTATGCATGATGTCATTTATACTTTTCAACAACCTGATGAGGTCAGTCTTTTTTAGCCCTTATTTAATATATAAGGAAATTAAAGTAAAAAGAGATTAGGTTACTTGCCTTGATAACATATGCAGTACCTAGGAAACCTCAAATTGCCTTGCCTATGCCTTGCCTATGACATAGTGCGTGCTTTTAACAACAACCTAGATAGCTTCTCACTTTTACTTCCTCCCTTATTTACCTGCTCTATCCATCTAGAAAATGCCAGTTCACTTAAGACTCAGATCACGGGTCATTACCTATCAGAATGTTTCTCTGACTATTCCAGGCATAATCCAATGCATCATCCTTTTGCTGATCTATAGAGAACATTAAAAAAAAATTGTTTAGATCTAAGCTTTCTATAGCTGAAATCATTGTTATATAACAGAAGGTCCTTCATGAACTGTAAGTACAGGATTACTGACAATATGCAATTTACAACCAGAATGGGAATAGCCAAACATTACTTAATGAAAGAACATTGAACACCTTTAATAATTTTAAGGAATTATTTCCAGGCACTAAAATGGGTGTAGAAATACATGAATACAATGAATGTCCAGATAGTTAGGTTTGATTTCTGTACTTGCTCATTGTCCCAACACTTTTGAGAATGCCACAGTTTATACATCCCTTCCTCTTTCTTCTTCACTTTCAATATGCTAACTCTAAGAGCTACTTCACCCCACCCCCGCCTTTTCTCTCTCTCCTACCCCTCACATCTCTGTCTCTCTTTCTCTCTTCATACCTCTCCCTGTCCCAGAGGTTCACTAACAATTTGCTTTCCTGATCAAATTGTTAAAAGATTAAATTTGTCTTCAGCATATTCTTCTCCCATAACCCACACTAAGTAACATATTGCTCTTGTAGTTCACTCCAGCTACTAGTGAAATGTCAAGGTTGAAAGTATAAACTCATTAATGTAATTAACTTATAGGTGTCCTAAGAGTACTAGGAAATCACTTTCATCACAATTGATGATTCCCAGTGATGGCCAGCAGTGAGCACATCTAGCAAATCTTGGTGAGTATGCCTGGCTCGAAGATCAATTTCACACAGTAAATTTTAAGCATGTGAAGTTATATTAATATGTGAAATGATACAATGCTAATTCAGATAAAATGAAAATATATTGCATGTGCTGGGGTGATATTCTTATGAATAAGCAAGAAGGTGGCATGTCATCCTTGAAGGACTGTACATGGTTACTTTAATGCATACCATGGGATCTTTAGGACATGAACTATGTCTGATTGTTACTGTCACATTCAAACTGTGAATGATTAGATCCAGAGCAGTCCACAAAAGTGAAAATCGGATGAAGTCGGTCCATTTATCAGACTGTTCTGGACCATTTTCTATGAAAGGCATTGCTTTGGTTGTTTATAATGACTGTGGTTACTGATAAGTGATAGCCTTTTATGCAGAAGTATAACCAGTTCCTAATGTACTTTAAGAATTTCCAGCCAGAATGTTTATTATCATCAGAGATATGCTCAAATACCTCAGTATCTCTTCAGGGATAACTCGTTCTCTGCCTCCTGTATCTTAGCATGATATTCTGACCTTGGGAAGTCCTCATTTTCCTTTAGATTATAATGTGATGGCAAACACAGAATGTAATATCCTCAGGAGGATATTTGATACATTTGAAATAACTAACACTGTGTGATATTTCAATACATTACCGAGAATCTCAATAATGCCTGAGAAGTGTCTTTAACAAGTTATTCATCATTATTAAAAATTATGAACAACTTTCCTAACCTTGATTCTTTTTAAATTAAATCATTCTAATAGCTTCCCTCAAAGCCTTTTAACCTAACTATCGGGACCATTAACATGCCCACTTAGAAAGTTGTGACATCAGTATAACTGAAAATCAGAGCAGAGTTTGAGGGTAAGAGATGCATTTTATTAACGTTATATGACTGTGTTACCCAACGTAGTAACTGCAGGGAAGTTGTTGCTTAGAACTGGAACAAATACGCAATTGCCTTTTTAGAATTTAGCTCCCTAAACCCAGGCTGAAATTCGCAGGTACTTAAAGTGACTTTAGATCTAACTCCCTTCAAAGATAGGTCTTTATGTAAAGTTGGATACTTCAGCTTAACAGAATGCTTTTTATAATGACATGTAGAATAATATAAAATAGTAATAACATGGCAACTGTGGCTTTGGAAACCAATCCCATAGAAACATACAAAATAGATTCTTATATATATATATATATATATATATATATATATATATATATATATATATATAACCATGTAAATATCAAATCATATAACTGAACATGTGGTCAAGAAAATATCCAAAAAATGACAAAACATCAAAATTTATTTTTAAAGGTAATGGGTTATATATTAGTTTCCTAAAGCTGCCATAAGAAAGAACCACAAACAGAGTGGCTTAGAACAACAGGAATTTATTGCCTTACAGTTCTGCAGCTAAAAGCTTGAAATCAAGCTGTCAGCAGACCTGTCTTCCTCTGACACCTGTAGGGGAATGATCCTTCCCTATGTCTTCCGATTGCTGCTGGCCTCTGGTGTTCCTCAGCTGTTGGCAGTGTACGTCCTGTCTTCATATGACATTCTCCATATGTCTCTTCACATAGTTTTCCCTTCGTGCATGTCTGTCTCTGTGTCCTAATTTCTGCTTTTTATAAGGACACCAGTCATATTGGATTAGGATCCACTCTAATTACCTCATTTTAACTTCATTATCTCTGTAAAGACCCTATTTCCAAATAAGGTCATGTTCTCAGGTACTGGGAATTACGACTTCCACATACCTATTTTTAGGAGGGATACAATTCAACCTATAACAGATTACAAACATTTTTATTTTTATTTGGAAAATTTCCAGGCTTCCCCTTAAAAGCTTCTGCATTTTACCTTTTTGTGACACGAAGTATTATCAGATTCCATTGATATGACATTTCTGCTTTTTGTGAGGTATTGGAATTCCCTCTGATCGTAGCTAAAAGATTTATTATACCTAGCTTTGTTCCATAGATAAGCTTTGAGGAAAAATAGAATTATATGATAATGATTTATTAGAACTAAATCATGATACTTGTTTTATGTAAGTCCCTGTGTAAAAGAAGGCAAATAAATTACTTTTGCCTAAGAATTTTGCTCAACATAAATTACTATTTTCCACATTACATCGTTTTTCAAATACTTTCACAAACCAATTTTTCCTTTCACTTCCAATACCTACAATGTTATTCTAGCTATATTGCTGGGTAACTGTAAAGATTCCAAGAAACAAGATTAGCATATTTAACATATAAATGTTTAGTTGCTTGTGGACGATTATCATTGTACTTTCTTTGCCAGTGAAGCATAGTACTGAGTATGGGGATTAGCACTTGTTCAGGTGTTATTTTCTAAGCACTAGTGTAGGATCACTAAGCAGGCCACTTCCATATTGGGAATTTCAAAATAGCAATTTGACCCTTATATTGCAGTGAACTTAGCATGCAGCTCCTATTGAGAAATAAATGAAGTTTTTTGTTGTTGTTGTTTTGTTTTAATCAGTGTCTTCTGAGTTTTCTCATGAAAGAAAATGTCACAGTTTAGGTTCCTGGGAATCTGACTCTATGATGGCATTATGCATACTGTGCAGGATGGTTATTAAGGCGTTCCCTTGGGAATCAGCACTTGACAAAAATGGGAGAGAAGTTAGGATTGGGCAGAGGAAGTGGCTGAACTGTGATCAGATCCAAGACAATCTTGGTTAACCCTATGAAAAGGTAGAATGGCCCTTCATTGTTGTCCCTAATTGGGCTACATTGGCCAGACCATTATAATCTCTAAGAACAGTCATTGGTTGTGAGCCATCAGAAGAAAGGGTGCCATCTTGGGGATATAGCCTTCTCCAGCTGAGGTGATTTTATAATAGCTGACAGATATCTGCCCAGAGCCCACTCAACAACTGGAGCAACAAGTCTTTTCTTCTTTGCTGGAACATCCATATAACACACTACAGTGTGCACCACAGGGAAAAGAATCATAATAATTTTAAGATGTGCTTTTAACCATGGTTTTGCTAGCTATGCATCAATACCATATACATCTAGGAAAAAATTAAAGTTATATTAATTGCATTACAATTTAAAAAAAAAACTAAGCTTATATTTTCATTTCCACTTCACTTATTCATCTTTTTGGGATACCGTATAAGTAAACATTGCTTTACCTCTGTTATAACTTGAATTAGAGAATATGAACATGGAGGTATTTCAACTCAAAATTGCTAAATCTTGTAAATGATGCCATCATCCTGATCTAATGTCTTTTAATGTGAAGAAATGTGTGTGTGTGTGTGTGTGTGTGTGTGAGAGAGAGAAACAGAGAGACAGAGGGACATGCATGTGGTCCTGTTTCCATGGGGACATGCATGTAACCCCAAGAATAACATTATGCTACCAAACACTTTACATTTGTCTTTGCTATTGCCAGATAAAATATGATACACAAATGTAGGTTCTCATGTTCCTAATAGTGTCCTTGAATTCTCCATAAACCAAACAATGTCTTGGGGTCAGAAAGTCCACACCTATTGTATTTGTTGAGATTTCCATCTTGAGTGTACATAATGCATTTAAAAAAATTAATAGAGAAATAGTAAACTTTCAGTTTTGTCAGCAGAATCATTCTGAATTGTTGTAGAATAAGAGACTGGAAGAACACAACTTGTTTTCCAATGACAAAGGAGGTGATTTTTAGGGAAAATAGATGCTTTTAACTTAGGAATCAACAGCCTTGATGGGAGAGTTTTCAAGAGAGTGCAAAAATGTAGCCCTGTTGCCATCTATCATTTTCCCTGTCACATTTGTTTCTAAATGCGTAAGAGTAAGTCTAGTCAGTCCTAACTATATACTGCTAATATATGATGTCTGCTTAGTATTGATCTTTTTCTATTCTGAGTTTCAGTTAAATTAACTTTATAACATCTCCTGAAATATTATAAAATTTTCCATCCCAATCAAGTTAGTTAAAATGCCTATTTGGATTCTTGAAATAGATTTCGATCTGGTTTCCCTATACCTCTCCCACTCAAAATCAAAACAGTTTAATTTTCCAAACATGCAGCTGTGTTTGAATCATATACCTGCTCAAAAAACTCGATGTACCTCAGTGCATATAAAATTAAGTAGAACTTCATCTTGAATTCAAGGTCATTCATGAGATAGTTTCAGTCCATATTTAAGCTCTGAATTTATGCCACTCTTACTGATATCCCCTATTAACTCCCACCTGAATGAGCTAAGTTAAATGAAACATAACTGAATTCCAGGATCTTAATGAGAAGTACACATGATACCTTTCTCCCCTCTCTCATGTTGACAGATAATTGACTAAATTTTAATGTTTCCCTTAAGCCCAGTGTTCTAAAATTTTTACAGAAATAATTACTTATATTTTATTGAGTCTTTCTAATTATACATTTTCTTCTTTCCTCCCTTTCTTTTACACCTTTTCTTTTTTTTTTTAAAGATTTTATTTATTTATTTATTTATTTGAGAGAGAGAGAATGAGAGAGAGCATGAGAGGGAAGAGGGTCAGAGGGAGAAGCAGACTCCCTGCTGAGCAGGGAGCCTGATGTGGGACTCGATCCCGGGACTCCAGGATCATGACCTGAGCCGAAGGCAGTCGCTTAACCAACTAAGCCACCTAGGCGCCCCTACACCTTTTCTTTTTGTTATACATTTCAGTCCCCTGAGTTCTTTCAAGTTCACAACTTCATCCTCAGAATATGGAGAATAATATTTAATAGTGTATTCCAAGATGAATTTTACTTGTAAATACCACAGTTAAAAGATGACTTTATGCATTCAACATGCTCTTCACTCTTCTATAAATTAATTTATTTTGTTTACTTTTAAAAATGATACAGTAACTTTCTGAACTGATATTCAAATACACACATATATTTATTTCACATTTAAATTTTAGGTTTTAAAAAATATCTTATTCAGTATGCCAGTCTGGCAATAATCACTCTATCTCACCATTCTATCATTTGAGCAGACCATTTGAACTTGATACATAAATATGACCTTCCTATCTGCTTATGTTTGAAAATTCTATTCTTTAAAATTCTTTGTTTCCAACAAAGACCTTAATTGGTCTTTTAGACAACTGAATTGATAATTAGGGAAATGTTTTTTTTTTTTTTTTGCTAAATTTCTTATGGTGCAATATAAAAAAAACCATGAGAACAATTAAAAAATTATTTTAAATAATTATGACAGAAAATTGAGATTCAATGTAATTGTAAAGAATAATATAGAATAAATGTAACAGAAACAATTGTCAAATCTAAAAATTTATAAAACTTTTCTCAGATAAACACCAAAAAGAAGGATAGGAAACAGTCTACAAGTACCCAGGCAGTGAAGAAAGAGTAAGTTATCTGCAAAAGAGACAAAGTTAAGCTGGCTACAGACTTCTCAGCAACTCTCAGTGTTAGAAGGCAGTGGAGAAATGTATGTAAATTTTGAAAGGAAAAATGTTATAAAGAATTTTTTACGCATCCAAGCTATATTTCTTGGGTAAAGACAATAGAAAGTCCACACTTTTCATTTCAACTCAAAATTGCTAAATCTTGTAAATGATGCCATCATCCTGATCTAATGTCTTTTAATGTGAAGAAAGAGTAAGTTATACAGGAATTTAAAAATATGCATAGTTCTTCTTTTAAAAGTACTTAAGTTTGATGACCAGTAAACTGAAATATTGAATAAAGTTAAGAATCCAAGAACACAAAAATTATGCATACAATATCTGACTATAAGCACCCAAACCAAATAAACATAATATAGATATCTATGCTATTATTGTTTATCTAGTTACAAAAGTTGAATGCCAATGTTAAAAATTAATTATTTAAACAGAAAAATCTAATTTTAAAATTAGCTCTCCAGTTCCTAGACATTATTAACACCTATTGGGAAGTAGGTATTCAAGAGAAATTAGTGAGATAATAATAAATAATACCAAAATACAGTACCAAAATGGTGGGAGAAGGGAGAGCACCCAAAACACTGTGGCCAGCCCAGAAGAATGTAACTCTTATTACCCAAGCTTATGATTCCCCACAAAAACATCCAATTAGAGAAGGCCTTAATAAAAATACAAATTCACAGAAATAAAAGTTGATGAATAAGCTGATAAACAAGAGATTACTAGGGAAAGAGAAATTTCTGAGCAAAGGAGCAGATTGAGACCAGGGTTCACATTATTAATGATCAAATAAATAACTTATATTGAATGAAAATGGAATCATTTTTGACATTGCTGAAAAATGAACCATAAGCACAATAAAAATGCTTGAGAGAGATAGAGGCTGGAGACATGCAGTTAAAATAGTAATAGAGAAGCTGTTAGACATGAGGGACAGAAAGAATGCATCTACCACAAAAGTAAATATTTATCCCTAAAGTACAATCTAAGAAATGGAACAAAAATATTGTATCATATGATCTCACTGATATGAGGAATTCTTAATCGCAGGAAACAAACTGAGTGTTGTTGGAGTGGGGGGTGGGGTGGGAGGGATGGGGTGACTGGGTGATGGACACTGGGGAGGGTGTGTGCTCTGGTAAGCGCTGTGAATCGTGCAAGACTGTTGAATCTCAGATCTGTACCTCTGAAACAAATAATGCAATATATGTTAAGAAAAAAAAAAAAGAAGAAGAAGGTAGCAGGAGGGGAAGAATGAAGCGGGGGAAATCGGAGGGGGAGACGAACCATGAGAGACGATGGACTCTGAAAAACAAACTGAGGGTTCTAGAGGGGAGGGGGGTGGGAGGATGGGTTAGCCTGGTGGTGGGTATTGAGGAGGGCACATTCTGCATGGAGCACTGGGTGTTATGCACAAACAATGAATCATGGAACACTTCATCTAAAACTAATGATGTAATGTATGGGGATTAATGTAAGAAAAAAATTAAAAAATATATTGTCATATAAATTAGGAAGACAAAAACTTTAAGGAACTTTTTCTACAGAATGAGAGAATAAATTATACTAGAGGAACAATATATACAGGACACTGCAGTAAAATTTGACACTACGACACATCTGTTTTATTACTGATATGCAAAGGTAAAGAATCCCTCAAGTTACCAGGCAGAAATAAAACAAGTCATGCACAAAAGAGAAAAAAGTCAAGCTTACTTGATTTTCCATAGTAACTTGCTAGTGGAGAAATAGTATCGAGAAATTCTGAGAGAAATAAATTACTACTGAAAGCCATAAAACAGTTCTCTTGTATTCCTGTTTAAAAGTAGTAAGAAGACATTTTCAAACATTTCTTTTCACCTGCTCCTTTCTTCCTTTTTTTTCCTTCTTTTTTCTTTCACCAATGTTTATTCACACCTATTGTATGTCATGAACCATTCTAATGACTAAAGATTAAATGAACAGATAAAACATTGCCCTCCTGAAAAAATTCATTTCTATGTGAGAGACATACAATAAACAAGTATCTAATTTCATACAATCTTGTGAAGAAAATGAAGCCAAGTACAGGACCAAGGACTGATGGCTGGTTGCTATTTTCAATTGAGTGGTTCAGGCAGGCCATTTTGAAAAAATGACATGTAAATAGAGTCTTAAATGTAAGGCAGTCTTGCAAAGATCTAGCAAAAGTGAATTTCAGAAAGAAATATCAATAAATACATTGTCCCATTGATGGATATGAGCTTGGCCAGTTGAAAGAGTATTATGGAGCCAGGATAACTGTGGCATGGTGTGGAAAGATCAATTGTGGGAGGAGATAAATGTTGTCGAGGAAACCATCAACCAACTATTAAGCCAGTGACACACTTTTTACAGCTTCCCAGCATAGAGGATAGAAAATGGCCTAACAATGCCCGTCACTAGGAACAGCAGAACAAGGAAGTCAATGCACTCCATGGTTCCGGGTCTCTGAGAAAGACATTGACTCACACAGGCACTGGATGGAATGAATTTTATTCGCGTAGTGAAGAGACAGAGTAAGATCAGCTTAAATATAGGTCAGCGATCCCCCCTCCCCCCATGGCCATTGAGTCTCATTCCACAGCCTACACAGGCAATGATCTGCATGCACCTCCTTTGTGCTGAAGACAAAGGACCCCATTCCTAACCAGCTGGAATGGATCTAGTAGTGGGGCTGGCCAGCTAGCATATGACACACAAGTTTAAGCAGAACAAAGGAGCACATGTTGAGTCCAGAACAGAGGAAGATATTCCTACACAAGGTGGATCAGGCCAGCAGACTGTGAGAGCTCTTTAATCTCTTTCTAAGGAACTATTCCAGGCCCCAGGCCCATTCTTGTACTGTGTTCTGTCCATTTTTGATTGGATTATCTGTTTCTTGGGTGTTGAGTTGTATCGGTTCTTTATATATTTTGGATACTAACCCTTTATTGGAAATGGCAGTTGCAGATATCCTCTCCCATTCCAGAGATTGCCTTTTTAGTTTTGTTGTTTCCTTTGCTGTACAGAAGTTTTTTATTTTGATGTAGGCCTTTGTTTTTGCCTCAAGAGAACTATCCAGGAAAAAGTTGCTATGGGCAATATAAGAGAAGTTACTGCCTGTACGCTCTACTAGGATTTTTAAGGTTTCAGGTCTCATATTTATGTCTTTAACCCATTTTGAATTTATTTTTGCGTATGGTGTAAGAAAGTGATCCTGTTTCATTCTTGTATGTAGCTGTCCATTTTTCCCAACACCGTTTGTTGAAGAGACTGTCTTTTTCCCGTTGCACGTTCTTTTCTGCTTCATCAAAGATTATTGACCATGTGATTGTGGGTTTATCTCTGGATTTTCTGTTCTGTTCTATTGATCAATGTGTCTATTTTTGTGCCAATACCATCTGTTTTGTTTAGTACAGTTTCATAATGTAATCTAAAGTCCAGAAATGTGATGCCTCCAGCTTTGCTATTCTTTTTTCAAGATTGCTCTGGCTATTTTGGGTATTTTGTGTTTCCATACAAATTTTAGGATTATATATTCTGCTTCTGTGAAAAATGCTGTTGGTATTTTGATAAGGATTGCATTAAATGTGTACATTACTTTGGGTAGTATAGACATCTTAACAATGTTTGTTCTTCAAATCCATGAGCATGAAATATCTTTCCATTTCTTTGGGTTGCTTTTAATTTCTTTCATTAGTTATTTATAATTTTCAGAGTAAAGATCTTTCACCTCTTTGGTTAGACTTATTCCTAGGTATCTTGCTATTTTTGGTGCAGTTATAAATGGGATTGTTTTAATTTCGCTGCTTCATCATTATTGGTATACAAAAATGCAACAGTTTTCTGTACATTGATTTTGTATCCTGCGATTTTACTGAATTTGTTTATATGTAATGTCAGTTTTTTGGTGGAGTCTTTAGGGTTTTCTATGTAGAGTATCATGTCTTCTGCAAATAGTGAAAGTTTTACTTCTTCCTTACTGATTTGGATGACTTTATTTCTTTTTGTTGTCTGGTTGGTGTGTCTAGGACCTCCAGTGTTATGTTAGTAGTAGTAAGAGTAGACATCCTTGTCCTGTTCCTGACCCTAAGAGAAAAGCTCTCAGTTTTTCCCCATTGTGGATGATATTAGCTGTGGGTTTTTCACATATGGCCTTTATTATGTTGAGTTATGTTCCCCCTGAGCCTGCTTTATTGAGGGCTGTTATCATGAATGGATATTGTACTTTGTCAAATGTTTTTTCTGTGTCTTTTGAAATGGTCATATGGTTTTTATCCTTTCTCTTATTGAAGTGATGTATCATATTAATTGACTTGTGAATTTTGAACCACACTTGCAACCCAGGAATAAATCCCACTTGATTGTGGTGAATGTTTTTTTTAATGTATTGTCAGATTCAGTTTGTTAGTATTTTAATGAGAATTTTTTCATCTATATACACCAGAGATATTGGCCTTTATTTGCGGTGTCTTTATTGGGTTTTAGTATCAGGATAATGCTTACCCCAAAGAATGAGTTTGGAAGTTTTCCTTCCTCATCTATTTTTTGGAATAGTTTGAGAAGAATAGGTGTTAAGTCTTCTTTAAAAGTTGGTTAGAATTCACCTTTGAAGCCATCTGGTCCTGGACTTTTGTTTGTTGTAAGTTTTTTTTATTACTTATTCAATTTCTTTGCTTATAATCAGTCTGTTTGAATTTTCTATTTTTTTCCTGTTTCAGTTTGGTAGGTTATATGTTTATAGGAATTTATCCATTTCTTCTAGGTTGTCCAATTTGCTGCCACATAGTTTTTCATAATATTCTCTTATTATCCTTTGTATTTCTGTGGTTCTGGTTGTTATTCTTCCTTTCTCATTTGTGATTTTATTTATTTGAGTTTTTTTTTTCTCTTTTATTCTCGGTAAATCTGGCTAGAGTTTTATCAATTTTGTTGATTTTTTTTTTTCAAAGAACCAGTTCCTGGTTTTGTTGATCTGTTTTCTTTGTTGTTGTTGGTTTTTTTTTTTTTTTTTAGTTTCTATAATTTATTTCTGCTCAATCTTTATTATTTTCTTCCTCTGCTAGCTTTAGGTTTGTTTGTTGTTTTTTCTCTAGCTCCTTTAGGTGTAAGTTTAGGTCATTTATTTGAGATTTTTCTTGCTTCTTGAGGTAAGCTTGCATTGCTATAAACTTCCCTCTTAGAACCACTTTTGCTACATCCCAATGGTTTTGGACTATTGCATTTTAATTTGCATTTGTTTCCATGCATGTTTTAATCTCTTCTTTGATTTCTTGGTGACCCATTCATTGTTTATAGCATGTTATTTAACCTCCATGTATTTGTGGTCTTTTCATTTTCTCTCTTGCGGTTGACTTCTAGTTTCACATCATCATGGTCAGAAAAGATGCATGGTATGACTTTGGTCTTCTGGAATTTGTTGTGACTTGTTAATGGCCTAATATGTGATCCATTCTGGAGAATGTTCCATGTGCTCTTGAAAAGAATGTGTATTTTACTGTTTTAGGATGCAATGTTCTGAATATATCTGTTAAAGCCAACTGGTCCAATGTGTTACTCAAAACCTTTGTTTCCTTATTGATTTTGTTGTTGTTGTTGTTGTTGTTTAGATGATCTGTCCATTGATATAAGTGCAGTGTTAAAGTCCCCTACTATTATTGTATTTTTATCAATTAGTTCCTTTATGTTTGTTATTAACTGTTTTATGTATTTGGGTGCTCCCTTGTTGGGTGCATAAATATTACAATTGTTATATTTTCTTGTTGGATTGTGCCCTTTATTTTTATATAGTTTCCTTTTTCTCTCATTACAGTCTTTGTTTTAACATCTGTTTTGTCTGATATAAGTATTGCTACCCTGGCTTTCTTTTGACATTCATTTTCATGATAGATGTTCCTTCATCCTTCACTTTCAATCTGCAGGTGTCTTTAGATCTAAAATTAGCCTCTTGTAGGCAGCATATAGGTGGGTCTTGGTTTTTTATCTATTCTGTCACCCTATGTTTTTTTATTAGAACATTTAGCCCATTTGCATTCAAAATAATTACTGATAGATAGATATTTATTGCTATTTTATTACTTATTTTGTTGTTGTTTCTGAAGATTTTCTCTGATCCTTTCTTGTCTTTCTCTCTTTCATGGTTTGCTGGTTTTCTTTGGTGATGTATTTGGATTTCCTTCTCTCTATTCTTTACATATTTATTTGTGGCTTCTGATTTGTGGTTACCATTAGATTTGTATTTAACATCTTCTGCATATAGCAGTCTATATTAAATTGATGATCATTTAAGTTTGAACTGATTCTTTATTCCTCTCTGCTCCATGTTTTAGGTATATGGTGTCATATTTTATATCCCTTTATTTTGTGAGTTCCTTGACTGACTTTTTGCAGAAATATTCATTTTTATTGCTTTTGTGTTTCCTAATGTCATTTTTGGTCTTTCCACTCAAAGAGCCACTCAATATTTCTTGCAGGACTGGCTTAATTGTCATGAGCTACTTTAGTTTTTTTTTGTCTGGGAAATTCTTTATCTCTCCTTCTATTCTGAATGATAGTCTTGCTGGGTAGAGTACTCTTGGCTGCAGATTTTTCCCATTCAGCACATTGAATATATCATGCCATTACCTTCTAGCTTGGAAAGTTTCTGCTGAAAATATGCTGATAGTCTTGGGGTGTTTCCTTTGTACGTAACTGTCTTTTTTTTTTTTTTTTTGTCTTTCTGCTTTTAATATTTTTTTCTTTATCACTTTATTTTACTATTTCAATTACAATATGTCTTGGTGTAGATTTGCTTTTGTTGATTTTGTTGGGCATTCTCTGAATATCCCCTGAATGTGGATATCTATTTCCTTCACCAGATTAGGGGAGTTTTCAGCTATTATTTCTTCAATACTCTGCTTCCTTTTCTCTCTTTTTCTTCTGGGCCTCCTAAAATTCAAATATTATGCTTGAGCAAGTCACTGAGTTCCCTAAGTCTATTCTCGTTTTGCATAATTCTTTTTTCTGTCTTTTGTTCAACTTTATTACTTTCCATTACTCTGTCTTCTAGGTCATTTATTTATCCCTCTGCTTCTTCCAATCTGCTATTCGTTGCATCAAGCATGTTTCTAATCTCACTTATTGCACTTTTCATCTCTGATTGGTTCTTTTTTTATCTCTCTGTTAAGAGTCTCACTAATCTCTTCCACTCTTTTTTCAATTCCAGTGAGTTGATCATTGCTTTAAATGCTCTATCAGGTATATCTGTTTCCCTTCGATCTCTGGTCATGGCTTTCTTTTTCCTTTTTTTTTTCCTCTTCTTTCATTTGGGGAAATTTCTCTGTCTTCTCATTTTGTCTGACTCTTTGTGCATGTTTCTGTGTGTTAGGAAAGTCAGCTATGTTTCCTGTTCTTGAGGGTAAAGACATATCTTCAATGTGTGCTGCATGGACTCTGCTTTTGTATCCTGGCTGCTTTATCCTTCAGGCAGAGGATACTTAATCTGAAGCGGCTCTCTTTTTCTGTTGTGGGTATTGTTTGGTCTCTGGACTAAATGTGGTGAGTTGTAACTAGGTGTGCCCTGGTCTTGTAAAATGAGACCTGTCACCACCGCTTCCAGAACTGAGGCTCTACAAAACTCCCAGGTTGAGAGATGCAGTGTTGCAGGGGTTTGAGCCAGTTTTCTGGGGGAAGGGGTCCACTGCACTGGGACTGAGGCAAGCATGACTGGGGGGAAGGGTGGAGGTTGGTGTAAGCAAGTTAGATAGAGAATGTTGGCACTGCACTACTTGCCACAGGTGGTGCTGTGTTTACTGAGGGGCAGGGGAGGGAAATGGTGCCTGCTAATTCCTTTGTTCCCATAAGGCTCTCTCCATGTATGCCACCTCTCTAGGACATTCTCTAAGATGAGCAAATAGCCTCCCCACTGAGTGTCCCAGGCACTCTTCAGATTGCTGTTTCTATGCTGCATATCTACAGGGTGTTTGACCTGCCTTCCCTCCAAGAGCAACCCCAATGTCCTCTGGGCTCTATCCAAGTCATGTCTGCTGATCCTTAAAACTCCAGGTGTTAAGCCCTGCTTTTTGCTAGAACTCACAAAATTCATCCCCTCTTGCTTTTCAAGCCATTATTATGGGGATTTGTTTTCCCCATGGGCTTCCCTGTGTGCTAATCTGTCTCTTGCCCTTTTCCATGACTGTGGCTCCCTCCCCACTGCAGCAGCCAAGATCCATTTCTCTCCCAAATTGTGTCTCTTCACTTCCTACCTTCTATATGGACTCTTCTCTACCTTTATTTGTAGAGTTTGTTCTGCCAGTCTTCAGGTCAATTTCTGGGGTATTTAGGATGATTTTATAGTTATCTAGTTGTATTAATGGGATAAGGCAAGTGTAGGGTCCTCCTACTTTGCCACCATCTTCTGTCCATCATCAGAATATTCTGAATTAGAAATTTCTCTATACCTTTGCTAAGATATTAACTATCCAATTTCAATCTAAGTCTAAAAATTCTGAATAACTAATTTCACCATGACTCTCACCAGAAGCTCCAGACCTATGCTGTCACCCATGTGTACCAGATTATTGAGAAGCTCCCACATCACCTCCTCAGCTCCTTCCCTACCTTCAGTCTTTTTGCATATCAATAATATGCTGTTAGAGATAGCAAACTTTTCACGAAAATCTCACCAGTTGTTTTTCAAACAAGTACTATTGTTCTGTTAACATAAAGTATATGGTTAAGATGTCTATAAAAATTTTATCAGGTATTTAAATGAGGTTTACATAACCAAATACAAAACAGTATCATCAACTGCAGATTAGTTAAGGTTCCTAGTCACCTGGAGGATATTTTTTAAAGAAGCACTGTGTTCCCAATCTTCATTCTTTGAGTTACAAACTAAAAAATTTCTAATAAACTGAAAATTACTTGTAGAATTAAACAGTCTTGAATTCAATTTATATTTTTTTATCTTGCATGATAATCAAGTTTGTTTTCTGATTGGGGACGCTAGTTAAAAACTATTTTGTAGCCTTTGCAACACTAAAAAGGACAATTGCAGCAAAAGTCCTCTAATTAAATAAGATTCTTGGGAACAAATTTGCTGAGTCAGAATACTGCTTTTCTCAGCTCTGCTTATTCTGTAGAAAGTTACACATTTAAAGCATAAAATAAAATAACAGCAGTATTTTACTGTGAAAGAAAAAAGCTATTTGATAAGTATACAATGATATGTATATAAATAAGGGATTTCATACTTTATGTGAAATATCTAGTTCCTTGTAGAACCAAGTTCAAATATTGCTGAAATATATGTCATCATTTTTGCACATTGTCAGATTGAGGTATTTTGCACATTGTCACATTGCACCAATTCAATTCTATAAATGTTATTTGATATTGTTGTTATTTTTCTTAATATTTCCTCAGTGGTAAAATAAGCAACAAACCTCATCTGTGCAAGTAGTTCTGCAGGCAGTGACTTAATATTTAATGATCCCAGGAAAGCTGCACATGGACAAAATTCTAACCAGGGGTTTCTAAAATTTATGTATTTTAGATAACATTATTCCACAATGAGATGGCATCTAGCAAGCTGTCTGTTAAATTTAAATTCTTTCTCCCTGCATTGAATAATATAATTCTAAATATGGCATTCTTCCTAGAAAAATGTTCAAAATATTTTATGGAAGCATATGTTTTCCTAAGATTATCAGAAAGAAAGATGGAATATTGAAAAATAATATGTCTGAGAACTTGTTTTTAATTAAGTGGAGATTGTTTCATTTGTCAGCACATAAAACACAGATATAAATAACATATCACATGATTGTTTATTCCTAATGATTTCCCAATCCATTGTATTAAGGGTTTTTTTTTATCTTAGAAATGTGACAATATCTAATTGTATATTCTGCTTCTAGTAGTAATGTAAATTCACAAAAGAAAGATACTCATACCCTAACATCCAAAATAAACCAAATAAACTACAAAATCATTGGGTTTTTGCTTATTTGTCTGTTTGTTTGCTTGTTTGTTTGTTTTACCATAAAGACCTGAAGACTCAATAAAAGTTAAACAGCTAGGGGCGCCTGGGTGGCTCAGTCGGTTAAGCATCTGCCCTCAGCTCAGGTCACGATCCCAGTGTCCTGGGATCGAGCCCCGCATCGGGCTCCCTGCTCAGCGGGAAGCAAGCTTCTCCCTTTCTCACTCCTCCTACTTGTGTTCCCACTCTCCCTATGTCTCTCTGTCTAATAAATAAATAAAATCTTAAAAAAAAGTTAATCAGCTAAATTTCAGATAGTGACAGTACTTTCTAGGAAGTAAGTGAACCATGACAGATCTTATTGTTTCACCTCTGGTGAGTAGTGATAGGATTAGAAATTTACCATAGAAAAAGTAAGGAGAAAGAGAAAGTATTATAAATTATAATTAACATTTTTTGACCCCATGTGGACTATTATAACAGATTAGGATGCTGAGGAGCCACAGCCATCCCGTGAGTCTGCACCTTGCTACCAATTATTTCTCACAGGTTCTCAGTGTGTGCATGGGGGTTATCTCTAAAAGACTGAGGTCAGGACATAATAAATTAACTAAATTCACTTCAGACATTCAGCAACTGAAGGTTGGGATTGGCACAGCAGAACTGAGAAAATTTTTCTAAGACATGCTTGACTTTCCACTCTGGAAAGATAAAGGCAGAAAACATGAGAGACATTCCTCCTAACTATTCTCAGTGTTCACAAAATGTAAATCATCTGTACTCCAAAGACTAGAATCAGGGCATGAGGCCACAGCCAAGAGTAAGATAAGAGCAGGACTAGAAAACAAAGAGAATTCTCTATTAACCCCAAATCCTGGAAGACTGTGTATAAAGCAAAGATATCTTAAGATTCCTAAAGATATGAACAACTGTTCATTAGAAACAACTGAGGCCAGATAACACTAAAATGCCATTTTCAGTATGCTGAAAAAAATATCTAGGATTCTATTGCCAATGCAAATATTCTTCATTAATGAAAGGAGAAAGATGACAGTTTTAGATGAAGCAAAGCTGAGATAATATATCTGTAGCAGAGATACAATGCAAGATAAACTAAAAAATTACTTTAGGATGGAGGAGAATTATTTGAGATGGAACCTAAATCTAAAGGAGGGAATGAAGGACTTTCCTTTAGAACATGTATGTTTGCACATACACCTATATGTATATAATATGTATATACACTATAAATGCATGTGTACATTGTTTAGAACAATAACAAACAATAACAGTGGATTTTGGAATTTTGCGCACAAGTAGAGTTAAAATTATAATAAAAGAGCACAAAGAGTCAGAAAAGGATAGATGAAAGGATAATGTCAATTTTTTACATTGTAAGACAGTGAAATGTTATTTGAAGATAGACTGTAATAACATAATGGCTAAGATAATACCCAGTGCAACCTCTAAAAAAAAAAATTAACACAGAGTATAGCTTAAAAAGGCAAAAGAAGAGAAAAAATGGAGTTCCAAAAGTATTCAATTCACTCAAAAGAAGACAGTAAAATAGAAGTAGCGGAACAAAGGTTAAGTAGGATAAATAGAAATAAGTAAACTAAAGCCTAATCATATCAATAACTAATTACATGTAAATTAACTAAAACTTCCAATTAAAAGCCCAAGATTATCAGAATGAGTGAAAAAGCAAGAACCAAATATGTTCTGAAAAAATAATTATATTTAAATATAAAGAAATAACCTTTTTTAAAGTTAAGCTGTGGGAACAGATACCATGTAAACACTAAGCTATGGCTATATTAATGTCAGAGAAAGGAGACTTCAAGGAAACAGATATTGCTGGAGATTAAGAGAGAGAAGTTTTTTTTTTTTTTTTTCAAATTTATTTGTTTAAGCAATCTCTACACCCAGCGTGGAGTTCAAACTCATGACCCAAGATCAAAAGCCACATGCTCTACTAAGAGCCAGCCAGGAACCCCTAAAAGAGGTGAGTTTTAATAATAAAGGACTACTTCAAGGAGGCATAGAAATACAAAATATGCATGCACTTAATAATAGAACTTCAAAGTACATGATGAAAAATTTTACAGAACAAAAGAAAGATACAGACAAATCCAAAACATAGTTGCAGATTTCAAAGCCCCTTCCTTTACAGTAACTGGTAAAATAGACAAAAAAAATTTAGCAAATTCATATAAGCTTTTAACACTATAAACCAAACTGAACTAACTGATATACAATATCACATAAAACTACTGAAAGTACACGTGAGACATTTAATGATTGTCAATAAATATAAATGAATTTAGATCATAAAGAGTATTTGTATGACCATTGTGGAAATATATTCAGAGTCAATTATAAAATGATATCTTGAAAACACAAATACTTGAAAATTAAGTCAAAGAAGGAATTGCAAAGAAAATAAGAGAAAAAAGATTCCAAATGATAATAGAAATTGGTTTCTCACCAAAACTTGAAAAGAAATTTATAGTGCCATGCAATTATTTTAAAAAGAAAAACTAAAGTCAATGGTCTACCCAATTTAAGAATATAAAAAAGAGAAATTAAACCAGAAGTAAGTGTGAACAAGAGAAATTATAAAGTGTAAACAACCGAAATAGCAATAGACAAAGAATTGCTTGTGGAAATTAAGTCAAAGAAGAAATTATAATGAAAGCCAGAAAAATGTATTTTTGAATGAAAATGAAATTTGTAGAATGATGCTAACTAGGACTTAGAAAGTCATAGTTCTATGCCTATTTTTAAAAAGAAGAAAATAGTAAAATTAATAATCTAAACCTTAAAACCTTTAAAAATATAAAAAGAAGAGGAAACTAAACAAGAAGTAGGAAAGAAAATAATTTAAAAAGTATAAATAATTAGCAGAAATAAGCAAAAACCAATGGTAGGTGTGTGCTGACCTCAAAGGGGCATGAAGAATCTTCCCAGGATAATGGAATTGCTCTATGTTTTCTTTTGTGTGGTTATTACCTGAGCATATAAAATTGGCAAAAAAATATGCAATTAATCATTTGAGATCTCTATACTTTTTTATGTATAAATTATATCTCAAAATATATCCAATTATAAAATATTTTTAACCTTTATTTCTTAAATATAATGAATCTGTTTAAAAACATTTGATTCATTGTCCTGTGTTAGTTCCAAATTTTTATCTAAGTGGCTTACCTAATTGTGGAGATAGATTTTACCTTACATAGTAATTGCGTTTTGAAACTAATAGCTCCTTTATGCCATAGCACTAAAGGTATATAGGTTCTGAAGCTGTTCACCCACTTAAGGTTAATAAACTCTTCCAAAGTATTAAACTTAATTTGCAGAACTAAATTAAATTATATATTTTTTATCTATATGTTCATTTGCATAAATATGAATTTGAAGTTAATTTTAGTAATCATTCCAAGGAATAGTAACTGAATATTTAAATGCCTCTGGAAGTGGTACAACCTTGACATACATTTAATTTTTGATATATTTATAATTTGAGAGTGAGAAATGTATGACTGAGTTAAAAGAGATCCATGGCATGTAATGGAAGTGAGATAGGGGGACAAAATCAATTCCACAAAAGACAATGTGTAATAGCCTGGTATACTTCACAGAACTCTTGTTCACATCACTAACCTTTAAAAATAACTATTGCTACAATACAATATAAAGCAATACAACAATACAACAAATAAATGATAAACAAAAAGCACCTACCATGTTGTTTTATCTTTGTGTTCTATTATTATTATAAAAACATTCAACAAAATCAATATCAACTAGCTTAGTAATGGTTAACCAATCTTAACTTTCTGAACTCCAGTTTCCCCACATATAAATTAAGAATAATTAAATTACCTTATATACATTATTTTGAAGGGTAAATAAGGTAATAAGATATAATAAATGTATCTATTCCATAGTAGTTAGATAATGCATTTTGATCTTTGCCTCTCCTTTTTTTTTTTAACTTAATTGCCTATCACTTTGTTGGTAATTAATATTCCAACAGGGTTTCCTGTTTTATCACTTAAAGTAATTTTTATTAATAACAAAGACAGTGTTTATATGGTTATACTTAAGGCAGCATGAATTTTTTTTTTTTTTTTGCTAAGATTTGATCTTTTGATCATGGCAGATTTTTCTGGCACATTTACATATTAAGAGGTGTTGCTAGAACTTTTAATGTTATCCTTAAAACAAAACATTATTTTAAACATTAGGTTTTTGTTTTTCTTTCCTAATTTATTCTGGGTAATATTGAAACTGAAACAAAAGCAGGATTCAGAAGAATATGTCTTTTAAAATTTTAATTTAGTCATTTTAATATTTAGGAAGTACACTGATGATTGATCATTTGATTTCAAGTAGCAAATATGCAAATACATGCTATGTTTATTCTCATACTGAATTCAATTTTAAAAGAATAAGGATTTTTTTCTCCCTCAGAATGAATGATGACACACACTGGTTGAAAGATCACCCAATATCACCTAAATGAAAGATTATCAAAGAAATTTTTAATCAAGTTTATCTTTAGCTCTGGAAGGTTGGAAATTAGTTAAGAGTAGAAAAAATTCAGATAATTTCTGGGTACAGAGTAAAAGGGGCTGCACTGACTTAGAATGTGGTGACAATGAATAAACTAAGATTAGCTATGAAATTGAATGAATTATTTAAGACCCAGATAAAATATAATCTCCTTTAGAGATTAATCAATTTCCAAACATTGGACAAGATAAATAACTGAGTAGATGGAGCAAAAAGATCTTGTCTGCCTTGGAGACCCTGAAAGAGAATAAGAAATATTTTAGACTGAAGTAAGCTAATTGAGGAATGTGGGACCACAGGGGGCAATTTATCAACTCCGTGTATAATGTATGTTACAGAATTTCTTCACTAACTGTAAAAATAGTTTTCCTCCTAAAATAGCCATTTTATTATACATTTTCCATTGCACTATAAGGTTACTAACCATTTTCCATTGTATTATAAGAGAAATAACTTTTAGAATTCATACCCATGCATGTTCTCCCAGTCCCTGCTTGTATATTTAACTAAGACTTGTAGATCTTTTGATGAATGACCTCTCTTTCTAGAGCAGGAAAAGAACTTCCCAGTCATGCCAAGTTCTAGATCTTACTCTTCACTTAGAAGCAGTAAGGAAAGGTATGGGCAGATCTTGAGGAAGACAAACATCAAGCCCATCAGCCTAAGGCGAGGCATTTCCTTGGTCTCTCGGAAGACCATTGCTCTAAGAAGGGGAATGGGGCCACTTCTGCTGGCCCAGAGGATTTAAGGCAATTTTGTACCTGACTTTATCAAAGGAGTCTTGTCAGATCCGCTAATTTGGATTTCTTTGGAACTCTTTTGCTCTCTCAATTAGATCCTGTACTCAGTTTTCAGCATAGTCTGTTCCCTGCTGCTGGAAATAAAAAGGCCTTTTAGATACTGACATGGAGAACCTATGGTTTTCACACCATGCCCTGAATTAATAATTGATTAACCTGAGCCCACCATTTCCTTCCTTAAAGATTTCAGTGGCAGTTAACAACAGGAGCTGATTTCATAATTCTTACATATTTACCAATTTGCGCATGTCTTTCATGATTGATGTGTTGCATTAATCAGTCCATCCTTTTTACCAATCCCTATCCCAATTCACCTCAGGTGATTGGGCAGATAGGCATCATTGTCATTCTTAATCACACCCCTGGTCATAGGGCCCATGTTCTCATCTGGTATACCAGTAATCCAATTCTTTTATTTATTTATTTTTTTTTTTTAGAAGATTTTATTTATTTATTTGAGACAGAGAGAATGAGAGAGAGAGAGCACATGAGAGGGGGAGGGTCAGAGGCAGAAGCAGGCTCCCTGCCGAGCAGGGAGCCTGATGAGGGACTCGATCCCGGGACTCCAGGATCATGACCAGAGCCGAAGGCAGTCGCTTAACCAACTGAGCCACCCAGGCGCCCACCAGTAATCCAATTCTAAAATTCTTTCCTGATGGGTCTATTTTCTAGGACCACTTCTGGTGCCAGCCTTTTGATTTGAGTTCCCTCAGAAGCAATCTTTGGGATGAATATTTGAGTATGTTTATTTGGAAAGAGAAGTCAGAAAACAATGGTAGGGAAGTGGGGAAGACATGAAAGCTAGTCAGATGGTGTTATCAAGTCAGTTATCTCTTGAAAACTTGAGAAGGAGCAGAACATGCCTCAGAATGTCAGAAAGGTGAAAGATTGGGAAATTTTTCAGCTTCTATTAGTCAATGTTTTAGGGATGCTCCTGGAGTGCACTAGTTCCCAAATCCTTCTGGACTGCCTTTCCGGAGCCCAGAGAAAGTCCTCAGGCAGAGTTGGAGATTGCTGGCAGTTGAAACTCTGGGTAGCAATGTGAGGAGTAAGTGCTAAGTTGATATGGGCAGGACAATGACAGCATGTACAGTAAGAAAAAAAAAAAAAGTTAAAATATCTAATGGTCCTTGTACTATCAAGAAGGATCAAATTTTTGATTAACACATGCCTTTGATAAGTATCCATGTTTTAATTTCTGGGATATCCTATTAAAAAACAATCTTCAGGATAAATATGCTGTGGTTATAATTTCCTTTTGTTTCTAGTATAAAGATCCCTTAATAGGTCATACTTATACTTTGGTCTCTTCTCTTTTGCAACAAGTTTTCCAAATGCCATCAGGCTCTGGAAGTTCTTTGTATTTATTTTCCAGAAATGTTTAGAAATATAAAAATCTCACTTAGAATTAACCTGAAACACTTAGCCATATTAAGATATTAGAATATTTTTTTCAGATACAGAGAAATTCAAAAAACATTCAGCCAATTATACTTTTTGAAAAGACAATTAGAAAATGTACTACAATAAATATTTTTATACCCAGGTTCATGCTACATATAAACAAAAGAAAATGAGATCATTATCAGATTTTTAGATGCTAATCTTTAACATTATTAAGCAGTTGAACCATATTTAATGATATTCAAGGAAAGAAATTCTGAGCCAAGGGTTTTATAATTAATTAGTCTTTCTTTCAAATCAAAAGCCTACAAGAGAAACAATTTTGAACACAGAATAACCTAGGAAATATTGCCTGCCTGATGATTCTACTATAGAGGATGTGCCTCATTTCAACAACAGATGGATGTGGAAACCACACCATACAGAGACAGATGGTGGTGAGTATTGAATATTTTTATTATAAAATTATGAACAAAGAAAAGCTGACATAAGATGACAAAATATTATGCTAAGTGTTATATTCTCTGATAATGATGAAACAGCCCAACTAACAAAAATTGGAAGAGTTGTTACAAAATAAGCCCATTTCTTGCCTCATAGATAATAACTTAAAGTAAAAACATATTATTTTTTTTAAACATATTATTAACATTGACAAATTAAGAAGTAAAAACTTAAGCATATTTATGAACACAAAGATATATGCCAAAGAAGGATAACACTATTGACTAAATAGGCTAATGGGGGAGAAGAAGGGAAGCAGGACAAGAAATTTTATTTTTATTCATAAAAGAAATAAGGAAAGAGGAGACTAAAGATATTAATATAAAAGTCGGGCGCCTGGGTGGCTCAGTTGGTTAAGCGACTGCCTTCGGCTCAGGTCATGATCCTGGAGTCCCAGGATCGAGTCCCGCATCCGGCTCCCTGCTCAGCGGGGGGTCTGCTTCTCCCTCTGACCCTCCCCCCTCTCATGCTCTATCTATCTCATTCTCTCTCTCTCAAAAAAAAAAAGATATTAATATAAAAGTCATAACAATAAAGATATGCACATTTTTCAAAATAATAGAATGATAATGATAGCAATAAAAAGGACTGAGAAACACAGCAGATATTGGAAGAATGGATTCGTGTGTGAATATATATACATGAATAGTATATTTATATATGATGAATATAGATATGAAAAAATACATATACACATACATAAACATACATAAAAGTATACACAAATGCATATCCATATATATGTATGTAAAATCTCTTAGTTTTTTAAACATTTTTAAAGTACTTTATCTCAAATTATTTAGATTGGCAGGTACAAAGCTACAGATGGAGAAATAGTTTATATGATATGAAGTACCAAGTTAGTTTTGTTACTTAAAATCTATTTCAAATTTTTCTCCAGCATGTTAAAATGGCAAATGTCTTTTCTGGGAAGGTATCCAGGTTTACATGGATTTCATTTCTTTGACCAACAATTGCATCCTTTTATGATGCAAAGTCTAAATATGGTTTTCGGTGACATTTCAAAAACTTATATGCAGTTTCGGCTTTGGAAATTTGACATATTCTCTTACAACCTCTCTCTGCCCAGAAGAGGGCATTAGATAGAAGCTTATTTTATCTTCAGAACTTCGTAATATTAAACTGAGCCTTTAGGGTGTGTTTAAAAACCTAAAATTGTATTCATCATCTCACCCTTAACTGTCCCAAACCAATTGTGCTTTCTGGTGTTCTTTTTGGCTGATGGCATCATGCATTTCCAAGTCCATCACATTCAAAACCGTGGAACTTCCTATTATTGCATACAATTGTCATTGTTTGCCTTAGTCATTTTATTTCCACAATGCTTCCTCAAATTTCTTACACTATCTTTCCATTCCGGAGTCGCTGCCAGGCTCGTTTTCATGATAGCAGGAGCCACCTAACTGGCAACATCCTTCTAACACATTGTGTGCACCACTGCCAGATTAAGCATTTCAAAAATTTGCTCTTATCATATCACTTCCCTGCTTGGAAAATTTCAATAATCTCAGTTAAATCTAGACTCTTTGACCTAGCACCTAATACCACACAAACTCTAAACCTTTTTTTTTTCTCATGGATGATTATTAATTTATTAGAATTGGTTTTATTAATTTTTATTGAGGTATAATTGACATACATAATATTGGTTTCAGGTGTACAACAAAATGATTCAATATTTGTATATATCGTGAAAGGTTCACCACAATAAATCTAGTCAACATCCAACACCACACACAGTTACCAACTTCTTCTTGTGATGAAAACTTTTAAGATTTGCTCTCTTAGCAACTTTGAGATCTATAATACATACCATGCTGTACATTATATCCCTATGGCTTATCTATTTTATAACTGGAAGTTTGTACCTTTCGATTTCTTTCACTCATCTGTATCTTTGCGCACTTCTTTTTTTTTTTTTTTTTTAGATTCCACATGCAAGTGAGATCATATGGCATTTGTCTTTCTCTGTCTCACTTATTTCACTCAGCATAATGCTCTCAAAGTCCATTCATGTTATCACAAATGGCAAGATTTTATTCTTTTTTATCAATGAATAATGTTCCATTGTATATATTCACAATTTCTTTATTCATTCATCCAGTGTTAGATACTTAGCTTGTTTTCATATCTTGGCTATTGTGAATAATGTGACAATAAACATTGGATTGTGTAATTTTCAAATTAGTGTTTTTGTTTTCTTTGGGAAAGTACCCAGAAGTGGAATTGCTGGATCTTATGGTAGTTCTTATTTTTTTTTTTTTTTTGCAGAACCTTCATACTATTTTCCACATTGTCGATACCAATTCACATTCTCACCAACAGAGCACATGCATTCCTTTTTCTCTACATCTTTGCCAACACTTGCTGTCTTTTTGACAGTAACACTCTATCTCATTATGGCTTTGATAACATTTCCCGGATGATGTGTGATGTTGAGCATCTTCTCATGTGTCTGTTGACCATCTTTATGTCTTCCTTGGAAAAATGCCTATTTAGGTCCAATGCCCATTTTTTTATTGGATTGTTTGCTTTTTTGGTGTTTGGTTGTATGTGTTCTTTATATATTTTAGATATTAAACCCTTATCAGATACATGGTTTTTAAATATTTTCTCCCTTTCAGTAGGTTGCCTTTTCATTTTGTTGGTGGTTTCCTTTGCCGTGCAGAATTTTTTTTTAGTGTGATGTAGTCCCACTTGTTTATTTTCGCTTTTGTTGCCTTTGATTTGGTGTCAAATCCAAAAAGTCAGCACCAACACCAATGTCAAGGAACTTACTATATGTGTTTTCTTCTAGAATTGTTATGGTCTCAGGCCTTTCATTCAAGTCCTTAATACATTTGCGGTTAATTTTTTGTGTATGGTGTAAAACAGTGGTTCAATTTCATTCTTTTGAAGGTGGCTGTTCCATTTTTTCAGCATCATTCATTAAAGAGACTGTCCTCTTCCCACTGTATCTTCTTAGCTCCTTTGTCATAAATTAATTGACCATATATGTGTGGGTTTATTTTGGGACTCTCTATTCTGGTTCATTGATCTATGTGTTTCTTATGCCAACTTCATACTGTGTTGATTACTATAGCTTTGTAATATAGCTTTGCATTCAGGGAGCATATGCCTCCAGCTTTGTTCTTCTTCCTCAAGATTGCATTGGCTTATCAAGGTCTTTTGTGGCTCTGTAAAATGTTTAGAATTTTTGTTCTATCTCTGTGAAAAATGCCACTGGGATTTGGATAGATATTGCATCAAATCTGTAGATTTCTTAGGATGTTATGAATATTTCAACAATATTAATTCTTCCAATCAAAGAGCATGGGATATCTTTACATTTATTTGTGTCTTCTTCAGTTTCTTTCATCATTGCCTTATGGTTCTCAGTGTACAGGTTTCAATTCCTTGGATAAATTTCTTCCCAGTTTTTATTCTTTTTGATACAGTTGTGAATAGGATTGATTTCTAATTGCTTTGGCTAATACTTCCAAAACTATGTTGAATAAAAGTCACAGAAGTGAATATCCTTGTCCTATCCCTTGTCTTAGAGAAAAACATTTCAGCTTTTCATCGGTGAGTATGGTACTAGCTATGAACTTATCCTAAATAGTCTTTATTATGTTGAGGTATGTACCTCTTTACCCACTTTGTTAAGAGTTTTATCATAAATGGATATTCAATTTTGTCAAATGCCTGTCCTGCATCTATTGAGATAATCATATCATTTTATTCTACATTTTATTAATGTGGTATATCACATTAATTGATTAATGGATGTTGAACTATCCTTGTATCCCTAGAATAAATCTCATTTCCCATGGGCAGAAGTTGCAAAAATTGGGGCTCCAGATGAGTGTGCATGCTCCTTTCTTGGACACAGTGGTGAGCTTTGGTGGGGCAGAAACAGACCTCACAGATGGTGTCCTCCAGCCTACATTCCCTGAGAGCAGCTTTGTAGCCTCTAGATTTGTGCCAAACCTGAAGCCTACACTTAAGGCCAAAGGTCCAGGGCCAACAAGTAGGCCTCTTTCATGGAAAGGCTTGGAGTGTATTTCAGTTTTCTGTTTGTATAGTGCCCTGGGGTCATAGCCTGCCAAGAACTGTGTCTCTGATCATTGTGGGACCCAGGAATATAAGTCCTGCTGTCCACCAGAGCCAGGCAATCAAAGGATGTCCTTTGGATGACAGCCACAAAAACCAGTGTGCCAAAAATAAAAACTGGGGTGCCAGGCATATAGAAAATCTCCCTCTCAGAGATGTGGGCACTATGCAGTATACATAGAGCACGAAGATAATATCTGCCTTCTGAGCTTTCAGAAAAGGTTAGCAGTCAGCCCTTAGATATGTGTTTAATCAGAATCCTGCTCCACTGGCTGTTGCTATGATGATAATATAATAGGCCTTTTTCCAGAAAGACTGAGTTCCTAGGATTGTTGCCTCTTGCCATGCCCTGGGGATGGTAGCTGTTGAAGAACTCTCTCTGTTGGTTATAGTCCTATAGGATCTATGAGTTAAGCCCCGCTGGCTGCCAGAGCCAAGAAATGTGAAGTTGCAGTTTGACAGCAGCCATGAAAACAAAGAACCAGAGAAGGGTAAAAACTCCTTTCTGTAAGTGTTATATTCTCTGATACTGATGCAACAGCCCTTGCTCCTTGCTGGAGCAAGGCAGAGGGAGAGTGCAGAGATTGAGATTGCATTCACCAGCTTCCACTCCCTATGAGCATCTTCCTACACTCCTGTAAGTGTTACAGCCCAGAAGCCTGCCTCAGGCCAAAGCTCCTGGATAACATAAGCCTCTTTATCAGAAACACTGGGAGTGTGTTTCAGTCTGCCGTCTGTGCAGTGCCCTGGCAGCGGTAGTCTGCCAAGAATGGTCTCTCTGATTGTAACAGTCTCATGAAACCCAAGATCACAACCCCTCTGACCTTCAGATCCAGGTGGTCAAGGGGTGTCTCCTCAGTGACAGTCATGAAACTGGGGCACCAGACATGCATAGACACTCTCCCTGGGACATACTGGCACTCTGGAGCATAGCAGAAGGAGAGCAGGAAGATGGTGCCCACTGGCTGGAGTGAGGCCGAGGGGAGTGCAAAGATGGTGCTTGCCAAGAACAGAGTGGGAGAAAAAGTAAAAGAAAATAAGAAAGGAAAAGAAAAAAGGAAAAACAGAAGAAAGAAAAGAAAGGCAGAGGGAGAGTATGGAAGATGGTACCCACCAGCTGGAGCATAAAGATGACACCCATGAGGAAAGAGAAAAAGAGGATGATAGCTCTTTCTGGATTTAGCAAAGCCAAGGGAGAGTAAGAAGATGGCACCCACCAGCCTCTATCCCCAGGGAGTATGCCAGCAGGCCCCTGCCCCTTAGACCAATACTTTAAAGTTAAGAAATAAATCTCTTTCCATAAAGTCTGGGAGCTTTTCAAAGGGCTGCTTTTGTGCTGGGCCCCTGGAGCAAGTGAGTCTGCTTATGGGCCTTTAAAGAGATGTTCCTCAGTTTGCCACAGACGCATGGGTTTCATGGGTATGAGCCCCATTGGTCTTCAGAGTCAGATGTTTTGGGGGCTCATCTCTCAGGTGCATGTCTTAAAAGTTACAGTGGGACAGATCCTTTGCTCCTCAGGGAGAAACTCCAGGTTTTGATTTCCTTTTCAATTGTGAGTCAGTGCTCCAGGGGTGTGGTTTATGGCATGATTGTGTCTCAGTCTTTCCTACCTATTTAGATGTGGTTTTCTTCTTGGTTGCTTAATGTGTAGGTGTTGCTTTGCCAGTTTTTAGTTTGTTTTTGGTTTTGTTTTTTTTTTTTTTCCCCAGAGGCTATTGTTCCATATATACCTGTAGATTTGATGTATTTGTGGGAGGAGGTGAGTTCAGGATCTTCCTATGTGGCCATTTGAACCAAAAGGTCCAAATGCTAATTCTTACCACCTTCTCACATTTTCTAGAAGTTCAGTCAAACTGACCCACCTGTTGCTTCCCAAATTACATGACATATATCAGGAGGCTATAAAGTGTTAAAAAGCACTGGAACTAGAATTCCTGGCTTCATATCCTAGCTCTGCTACTTGGTAACTGGGTGAGCTCGAGTGTCTCTAAACTCTGTGTCTTGGTATCATCTGTGTAAATGACACAGTGGTAATGCCTATCTCTTTGAGCTGTGAGAATTTAAGGAACAAATATAAAGCATTTAAAATAGCATCTGACATGAGGTGTTCATCAAATGTTACCTGTTATAAGGCATTTCTTGAAGTTCCTTATTTTTGTATTTCAACCTGTTTTTACATTGGCTTGTTAATTTTTCTTTAGTTGCCTTCTGAATAAACACATTTTTTTGAATAAACACATTTTAACTGATTAATTGTGAGTTGGTGTAAATGATGACAGAAATCAGAAATTACTGACTTAAACATGCTGGTAGGCATTCTTTTTTTTTTTTTTTAGATTCTATTTATTTATTTGTCAGAGAGAGAGAGAGAGCACAGGCAGGAGGAGGGAGAAGCAGGCTCCCACTGAGCAAGGAGGCCGATATGGGTCTCCATCCCAGAACCCAGGATCATGACCTGAGCCGAAGGCAGGCACTTGACCAACTGAGCCACCCAGGTGTCCTGCTGGTAGGCACTCTTAACAGATCTTATTTATTTAAGCTAAATATGTCTGTTACTTAAAAATGGGTTGGGCGGGTCCCTGGGTGGCTCAGTCATTAAGCATCTGCCTTTGGCTCAAGTCATGATCCCAGGGTCCTGGGATTGAGCCCCACATCGGTCTCCCTGCTCAGCGGAGAGCCTGCTTCTCCCTCTCCCACTCCCCCTGCTTTTGTTCCCTCTCTCGCTGTCTCTCGATGTCAAATAAATAAATAAAAATCTTAAAAAATAAAAAAATGGGATCAGGGGCTATTTATTTGGCTTTAAGTTTTACAATTTAAAAGTCCTTTATTCCTTTGCTTTTTATATGAATTTCTGACAATATTGGTTTCAATAATTACATATTTTTATGAAAACTGGCTAGAATTGTGATGTTTTATAATTGAATTATTTGAAAATGATTTCAAACATTAACAATATAGGCGCCTGGGTGGCTCAGTCATTAAGCATCTGCTTTGGCTCAGGTCATGATTCCAGGGTCCTGGGATCGAGCCCCACATTGGGCTCCCTGCTCTTCGGGAAGCCTGCTTCTCCCTCTCCCACTCCTCCTGCTTGTGTTCCCTCTCTCTCTCTGTGTCTCTCTCTGTCAAATAAATAAATAAAATCTTTTAAAAAATTAACAATATATAACATTATTTTTTACAACCTGTCTCCTTTTTACAATTTACCAGGTAACACTATTTTCCTTAAGGAAAAATGAATTCATACAGGATTCAGAGATTTCAGTTTAGGAGGAATAAAAGGATAATTTCATCTAGTTTTGTTATTTCTCAGGAGAGAAAACTTGACTTGCACAGGATCACAGAGTTCAAGTATCAAATCCAAGATGAAAACCCGGGTATGCTGAAGCCATGTGTTTTGCAAATCCACATATGCACACAAGTTTGTAGACTTGCACAACATAAATTCAAACTTTTAGGTTTTCATTTATTATTCAGCATCTTAAATATTGTATTTGTGTATTTTCAATGTTAGTTCAATATAGTTTGTGCTATTTTTAAGCATCAGTAGAATAACATATTTCAAAATGTTAGGCCTCTCCTTTGTTAAACTTGTATTATTTTAAGGACTTGAGTTAGAATTTGGGAGGTGATTCAGTATAATCCAAATAGTTACCAATGGTGCCTGGTTTATAGAATTTTCTGGCTGTATGTCTAGACTTACTCATAAAGTGAGATTATATGTGATTTACTTATATTCAGGCCTTCCTACTACAAGGTGTAGTTCTACTTACTTACAGTAATATAAATTTTCATTCTATGGTGTTATTTTTTAAAAAATCCTTTAAAATTATAATGGCATGTTCATCACATGAAAATTATAATTCTAATCTCTATTTTTATTGTGTTTTCAAAAAGCATGCATCCTTAATGTGTTGTGTTTGATCAGTGGATTTCAACATTAAAACCTTATTTCGTGTGCCCTCTGTATCAAGACTTCTAGCAAAGCAAGGTGTTGTTTTTTCAATCCTTTAGTAACAATTATTGTCTACTCAAGTATGTTTGGTTAATGTGGATGTCTTCATTTTGCTGTGGAAGAGCAGATGCTTAACTTTATTCTGCATCTCTGTGGGAGAAGTAGGGTGTGATGAGTAGTGTGTTCATGGAAAACACATCACTATATAATGCTGTAGCTACATGGTCATTCCTTAATTCAGAGTGGAAAGTAGTTGAATTTTTGTCACTCCTTTTGGAAACCATTAAATCAAAAGTATCATTTCTGGGGATATCTATAAAGCATGTTAATTACTAAGTAACTTTGTTTATTTTTAAATATATTTCTCAGAGCAGCAATAAGCAGATTAAAGACTCCCCCCAATTAATTTTCATATCATCCCTGTTAAGTATATACCAGTGGTGTAACAGAAGAACTCATTACACACATGAGCAAGTTGAGGTGGTGGGAAGTTTGATGTTAATTCTGAACAGCATGTCAGCAATGAGGCCACAAACAGAAGAAGCAAAGCTTTCTAATTCCCTGCAGTGTTCTTGCCACTAAAACATATGATTTCCTCTGTAAGAATGCAAAGCTGTTTTTGCAAGTTTAAACACGATGTCATTTTTATCCTATAAAGGAATAAGGCATCCCTTTGCTAATCAAACTAGCAGTTGCAATCACAAACCTTATGTACAAAATGGTGGAATTTGATGTTAGGTGATAGAACCAAGATCATGGCCTTTGGGCAATCATAATTTCAAACTTCCAAACAGTTTGTTTATTTTGTGGCCATGGAAAGATTAGAGGAACATTGATAGGATGTTTAATAGATAATGTATAGCTAATGACTCAATTGTGATTGTTTCCTTGTGTATTAATAGTACAGAAATGTAGGTTGACACCTGGATAATCCTACCTGGTTTTGAGCTAATCACTTATAAATGCTGTTTTTAAAATTTCTTCTTTTTTACTCCCTGGCATACAAATTCAGATGGTACTGTGAAGAACTATAAAAAACAATGTATTCTAGCTTATTCGAAGAACACGCCTTAAATCTCAAGTGACTTTTTCTAGTCAAAAGTCAAGATGTACTATGTGTTATCACAACCCAGTCAATTTTATGTTCCATGTATTTTTTATCCTTGTACAAAAGTGACCAATTGTTTATGATTGGAGAAGGGAAGGCAATACCTCTCCATATATAGCTAATTTTAGGTTGTGTGTCATGGTAGCATTGAGAATCAATTTCAAATGATTTCTCCAAAGTGATACAAGTGGCTCATAACAAAGTTGTAAATAGAAACCAGATACGTGTATTCCCATGCCAGCATTTCACTAGAAATGCTATATAGAAACATTGCAGGGAATGAGAAAAGCTTTAAATAGATCAGTTATCCAAATTAGATGATTAAATGATACAAGATATATGACTTCTAACACAGTGTTTGGCATATATTTAGCATTCATTACAGATTTGTTTATTTAGGATGTTTTTTCTCAATTAGGATTTTTTGGCTAGGAAACCTAGGGTTTAAATCAAGCATGATAAAGCAAAATGAAACAAAACTTCGTTTTAATTTACCCATTATTGTGATAAAATACTTAATATTCAATAGCAAATATACATGCTACAAAAACCGTATCTTCAAAACATCAACCTTTGGGCATCTCCATTTTTTAAATAGTCCCCCTTAATGCAATTAATCAGTTACTACTCATGGAAATCACTGTGTTAGTTGCCCTAAGATTGTATTGTCTAATGTTGCCGCTAATCCCAAGAAGTTATTCAGTACTTGAAGTGTAACTAGTGTGACCAAAGAACTGAATTTTAGATTTCTGGAGAAGATGGTAGAGTAGGAGGATCCTAGGCTCACCTTGTCTTATGAATAAACCTAGACAACACCCACATCAGTATAAATAACCCAGAAAATGACTTGAAGACTGGCAGAACAGACGTTCCACAGCTAAATGTAGAGAACAGGCCATATTGAAGAGAGTAGGAAGTGTGGAGATGTGGTTGGGAGCAAGAGGGAGAGACACCACAGGCACAGAGAGGAGAGAGGAACAGACTCCACAAAAGGTGTCTCAGGCACAGGGAACCTACACTGGAAAGACAAATCCCCATAACATTTGGCTTTGAAAACCAGAGGACCTAACTTCACATGCATTCTTAAAATCAATGGGGCTTAACACCTGGAACTTTAAAAATCACTGGACTTGGCTCTGGGAGAGCTGAAGAGCAACAGGAAACTGAGTCCCTTAAAGAGGCAGTACAACAAACAGTCCTGAAATACAGCATAGAAGTTTGAAAAATGCCTGAGGTATATTGGAAAGAGAGTTATTTATTAATCTCAGGGCATGTGCTGGAGGGGCAGGAATCTTTGGGAGACTTCTTCAAGAACAAAAGAGCTGGTGGGTGCAATTTCTCTCTCCCATCCCCAAGCTTGGATACACAGACACCTGCTCAGTGTGAACCCCATCCACCTAGCTTGCTAATAGTATTCCCCACCCACATACTTTTCTACAGACCTGCTCAATCCTGGCCTTGGCAGGAGTTTCCTGGGTGGCTCCAGGTCCTCTCCTGCAGCAGACTAGCACACGCATTCCTAGCACCACAACCCCCATCCACACGTTCTCCCAAGGACCTGTCCTCTCCAACATGTTCTTGGCAGGAACCTATCCAAAATGGCACAATAATCCTGAGAGTGTGCAAGCAGCCCAAGCAGGGCCAACACTGCTCCAAAGTGATTCCTGAAATGGCAGAGGTAGAAGATACTACACACACTAGTCTGACTAAGTCCACATCAGTGGTCTGGGGACAGACATCTGGTCTGACTGCAGGCTCCACCCCCCCCTAATGAAGCCTTCTCAGGAGACAACACAGAGAAAATATCTGCAGTTTGGTGCTACCACAGCTCTGGAAAACACTTGGTCTGACTCAACTCAAACCCAAAATGGCCCCAGACTGGCCCACAAACAACAGGGACCAAAACTTTCCCACAACAGGCAAAGAGACCCATTGCAGAAAACTGGACTGAGGGTAAACATGCCTCAGCCACAACAATAAGAGCAAATAACACACAAAAGAGACACCACTGAAGCACCAGGACATTGTCCTGCAAGGCACCATAAGACCTTGTCTTTATAAGACCACTACTTTCAAGAGCAGGAGACATAGCTGACTTTCCTAACACAGAGAAACAGACCCAGAGAGGCAGACAAAATAAGGAAACAGAGGAATATGTCCCAAAGGAAAGAACAGGACAAAATCACAGTAAGAGAGCTAAATGAATAGAGGTAAGTGAATTCAGTATGGTCACAGGATACAAAAATCATTATATAGAAATCTGTTGCATACACTAATAATGAAGTAGCAGAAAGGGAAATTAAGAAAACAGTTTCATTTACAATTGCATCCAAAATAATAAAAACCTAGGAATAAATGTAACCAAGTAGGTGAAAGACCTATAATCTGAAAACTATAATCTGAAAACTATAAAACATCAATGAAAGAAATTGAAAAAGACAAAAACAAATGGAAAGATATTCCATGTTCATGGATTGGAAAACAGATTTTGTTAAAATGTCCATACTGTGAAAATACCAAGAACATTTTTCACCGAAGTAGAACATAAAATCCTAAAATTTGTTTGGAAACAGAAGAAAACCAGACTAGCCAAGGCAGTCCTGTAACAGAAAAACATCACTGGAGGTATCACAATCCCAGACTTCAAGTTATATTACAAAGCCATGCTAATCAAAACAGTATGGTACTGGCAAAAAAAGAAAAAAAATAGACACATAGATCAATGGAACAGATTAGAGAGCCCAGAAATAAATCCACAATTATATGGTCAATTAATCTTTGATAAAGCAGGAAAGAATATCCAATGGGGGGAAAAACAATCTCTTCAAGAAATGGTGTTGAGAAAACTGAACAACAACATCAAAAGAATGAAACTGGGGGGTTCCTGGGTGGCTCAATTGGTTAGATGGTTGCCTTCGGCTCAGGTCATTATCCCAGGGTCCTGGGACTGAGCCCCACATCGGGCTCCCTTCTCAGTGGGGAGCCTGCTTCTCCTTCTCCTACTCCCCTGCTTGTGCTTGCTCTTGCTCTCTCTCTCTCTGTCAAATAAATAAATAAAAAATCTTTAAAAAAAAAGAATGAAAGTGGACCAATTTTTTATATCATACACAAAAATAAATTAAAAATGGATTAAAGACCTAAATGTAGAACCTGTAACAATAAAAAACCCTAGCGGAGAGCACAGGAGGTAACTTCTCTGACATTAGTCGTAACAACATCTTTCTAAATATGTCTCCTGATGCAATGGAAACAAAAGCAGAAATAAACTATTGGGACTACATTGAGATAAAAATCTTCTGCACAGCAAAGGAAGCAGTCAACAAAACTATAAGACAGCCTACTGAATGGGAGGAGATATTTGCAAATTACTTATCCAATAAAGTGTTAAGTCTCTGAAATATATAAAGAATCCATACAACTCAACACCCAAAGAACAAATAATCCAATTAAAAAATGGACAGAAGCCATGAACAGACATTTCTCTAAACAAGATATACAGAGGGCCAACAGACACATAAGAAGATGCTCAACATCACTGATCATCGGGGAAAAGCAAATCAAAACCACAATGCCATATCACTAACATATCAGAATGGCTAAAATCAAAAATACAATGAATAACAAGTCTTGGCAAGGATGTGGAGAAAAAGGAACCCTCTTGCACTGTTGTTGGGAATGCAAACTGGTGCAACCACTCTGGAAAACAGTATGGAAATTCCTCAAAAAATTAAAAATAGAATTACCATATGATCCAGTAATTCCACTACTGGATATTTACCCAAAGAATATGAAAACACTAATTTGAAAAGATATGTGCACCCTATGTTTATTGCAGCATTATTTACAATAGCCCAATTATGGAAGTAGTCTGTATTGAATGAATTTCAAATTGTTCTAGATGGGCAAAAAAAAAAAAAAAAAAAAAATTGTCTTAAAAATATTAATGTGAATAATTTTAAGAGATGTTTTCAGCAAAAAGTTAGTGGATATGATAAAAAGCATCCTCTCTACATTCAGAAATAATGAGATTATCACCTGAAACAGAAACTAAAGGTCCAACAACAAAAAAAATTTAATGATTTAACAGGTTCTGAGTTGATAACTTTGACCAGCTTTAAAATGGAGGCCACGGATTCTTGAAAAAACAAAAGAAAAAAGGAAATTATTTTAGAAGGATAGCAAAGTAATTATTTTAGTAAGAGAAATGTTTGAAAAATTTATAAGAAAAAGTAAAAATATATATAGTTTACAAAAAGCAAAGGCTTACAGTGAAGTCACCAAAGAATACAAAGAATATGACCTTTTTTACAGTGTCAAATATCAGTAGATTCTAATTTAAATAAAAATTTCAAGAACTTTTCTTGAATTGTGAGTCATGCAATAGAAGAAATACTATGTAGTAAATGCTTTGGGTATCTTTCATCTCATAGCACTTCCATATTTATGTAATCCATTTGTGACTTAAAGGAAGTTTAACTCATGGTATAGACATTGTTAAACACTTTACCTCTACATATGAATAAGCTAAATTTGAAATTCCAAGGGGAAAAAAAAGTTTATTTATAACCTAGGCAGGTATGGTAACTGAATTTATATTGAGGTGAAACTTTACAATAGTTCAAAATAATAATTTTAAACATTTTATAACATGATTTATTATGCAAAAAAAATCTTAATTTTCAATGTGAAACAGCAGTAAAAACTATAAGAAAACTTAGAAGAACCACTTGACATTAATAAATTTAGAGTTACTTTTCAATTTGTGCAAGGTCCCTTTAAATTTAATCTTAATATTACTGATTTGATACAACACTTAGTGACTTCATTTAACTTGGACAGATGTAGTTTTGAAACTGAAATGATTTTGTTTCACATTCAAGTCAATTCTTATAAACAGATGAACCAGTTTCGCAATGCAGATATGAATATTAAAGAAATATGAGCTTGGTATTTAATTCAGTTTCTGGAAAATTTAAGTGTGTTTAGAACATAGGCATATGAATCTTCTTCAATATAAATTTTATTAAATACAAATATTCCTGGTGAACATTTAGTGTCTGAATTTACATGCTATTGATGTAAAATATACATCAGATTTGAAGGACATAATATGGAAAAATAATGTAAAAAATCTTAATCTGTATATAGTTACATGTTTAAATGATAACATTTCAGATTTATTAGGTTAAATAAAATATGATATTTGTATTAATTGTATCTTTTTTTTTTACTTTTACAAATGTAGCATCTCAAAAATTTAAAATTGTGTATGTACTTCACATTGTATTTCTGTTGGATGCTGCTCTAAGAAATAGAAATACATTTAAGTCTCACTCTCTCACTTCAGTAATCTTATAATATAATGAGGGAAAAAGAGATGCACTCAGGCCTAAGAAGCCAGAATGAAGGGAGAGCATGCATGGATTATTTTATTTTTTGAGTTTTCCCTTAATTCCTTGGTTTGCGGTGACCAAGCAAGTACTTGGTCATTCAATCAACAGAGTTATTAGTTGTTTGCTGCAAAGAAAGTGCTAATAGGTTTATCATTTGGTAAACTTACCATGTTTTACAGCAAGTTCTTAGTGACAGAAAATCATGAAGACTCTTCTTGTGGAGGTATCGAGAAAACATTTGTATACACACATCTCGTGAAGGGAAATTAAAGCTAAAAATACAGACTTTGCAGTTGCTGATGTATTTATGGTAATTATAGTTATGTTTAAGACACAGGATTGCACTCAAAACCAATTTATAACAGTTTGTGAGAGGGATAAGCTATCCTATGCTAGCGCAAAAAGTCTTCTTGTTTGGGGGAATCCTTGAGATACATCCTGAGAATGGGTAAGATCTGGACTGTTGCAGAAAACATTTAAAAACAGAATGTAGTAAAGCCTGTGCACAAATATAAAAGAATGATACCTATTATGCTACATACAGCAGATATTTGGTTTCAGGGGAGATGAGACAATAAGAATGAAAGGTTAGGTTAAGTTTTGACTTCTGAAGTTTCAGCATGCTACATAAAGAAATATGGACTATATCCTATTATCATTAGGGAGCAATTAAGAAATTTTGATATCATTTCACACCTAACAGAATGGCTAAAATCAACAACACAAGAAACAACAGGTATTGGCAAGGATGTGGAGAAAGGGGAACCCTTTTGCACTGTTGATGGGAATGCAAACTGGTGCAGCCACTCTAGATAACAGTATGGGGATTCTTCAAAAAGTTAAAAATAGAACTACCCTATGATCCAGCAATTGCACTAATAGGTATTTACCCAAAGAATACAAGAATATCAATTCAAAGGGACTCATGGCACCCCAATGTGTATAGCAGTGTTATCTACAATAGCCAAACTATGGAAACAGCCCAAGTGTCTATCGACTGATGAATGGATAAAGAATATCTGGCATATACATACAATGGAATATTTCTCAGCCATAACAAAGAATGAAATCTTGCCATTTGCAAGATTTGCCAATCTTGGATGGAGCTAGAGAATATTATGCTAAGCGAAATAAGTCAGAGAAAGAAAAATACTATATGATTTCACTCATATATGGAATTTAAGAAGCCAAACAAATGAGCAAAGAGGAAAAAAAGAGAGAGAAACCAAGAAACAGACTCTTTACTATAGAGAACAAAGTGATGGTTACCAGAGGGGAGGTGGGTGGTGGGTGGGGTAAAATAGGTGATGAGGATTAAGGAGTGCACCTGTTGTGATGCACACCAGGTGTTGTATGTAAAGTGTTGAATCACTAAATTGTACACCTGAAATTAATATTACACTGTATGTTAACTAACTGGAATTTAAATAAAAACTTTAAAAAATCTTGAAAGGAGGATATGCTGATTATAGTTGTGTTTTAGGAAAATTACTCCAGCATTAATGTGCCTGGCAGATTAAATTGGACAAGTCCAAAATGAAAAAGGTCAGTCAAGGTATTGACTGATAAATATGTGGATTGTAGTGTTGATAGTGCACAAAGGAAGAAGTAGATGTAAGAATTTAAGTGGGCCTTAGTGACTAGGGAATAATAGAATAAGACACAGGAACTAGCCAAAGATGAGTGATATTTCCAATCTGGTTGACAAGAGGCAGTTAAATTTTAGAAAAAATAAATAAATATTTTAAGAGTATAGTAAATGCCATCAGGTGGCTGAAAATATAAGACTGTTATTAACAGAAGAAATAGGTCAACAACAGAAATATACACAGGGAATTATTCATTAATGAGATGAGAGTTGAAATAGTAAGGAAAAAAAAACTGTCTCTATGAGAGAAATTAAAGGCAGCAGATTGATTTTTAGGAATACATTTATTTTGCAGCCAGAAAAATTAAAAACATCATTTAATTATACTTAGTCTATTGAAAAAAGAGGAAGAGAGAAAAGAAGGTAGAGTACAAGGAAGTAAATGGAATGAAAACTTTTAGAAAAGAGAATATAGTATGAAATGTTGAAAAAATCCTGAGATAAAAGATTTAAGAACAAGAAAAGAACAATGGAGTGGCAAATCATGAAGTTATTATGAAAAATTATTATTCCTTATACTTAACCAAAGACAAATTATTTATTCTTATATGTCTTACAAAAAAATGAGAATGCTGAATTCTCCCAGAAGAACCTAGAAAGAAAAGAGCATCTGATGCTTGGTGCATTTTCTAAATTTGGAGTTTATTCTATGGAAATTCTCTAAGTTGCCAACTTGATCTGGAACTCTTGGAGTGGTAACAGTTAACAGTTTTTTAAAGAAGTTCATGAACCTTCAATGTACTAATCCATTTCAGTCTGAATAATGGCATAAGTACTATATTCTCTTATTTCTATATTTTAGACAAAATGGAATTCACTTAAAAGATGTATAAAATTATATACTGTTTTTCAGAATTGTTCACCACTATCCTTTGTCTATAAGATTTTATACCCTACTAATTGTCATGTGTTTCAGTTATCTATTTTCATGATACTGCCTCAGTAAATGTTACAAAATGACTTAAAACATAATGTCATAAGACACGGACCTTTTTTTTTCTTATTACTAGTGAGTTTATTAGTCTCCCGGATGAGGCTTCTGGTCAGGGCCAGACTTAGTTGATCTCGGTTAGGATCAGTAATGCATTTTTAGGGAACTGAGGAGCAGGCTGTGGCTGACTTGTCTAGGATCTCCTCAGTTGGGTGAACATCTCGTCTCAGGATACGACAGGGATCCAGAAGAGAGAGTAAAAGTGTGAAAGCTCTTAAGTTCTATGTTCAGAAGCAGAGTACTATTTCTGCAATAGTTATGCCACTATTTATTGTCTAAAGTCAATCACAAGGCCAACCCCTCTTTAAAAGGTGGTGAAATAGTCCCCATATCTTGAAGGGAGAATCTAGAAAGTCACATTCCAAGAATTGTGGATAAAGGAAGAATTATATTCAATAATTCTCAATATATACATAGGCAATCTACCATACTGTATGATTTAGACTGCCTTTGGAGTTGGGGGGGAGAGTATTTTCCTGCCCTGCTGTCTGGTTTGGCCATATGATTTGCTTTGGCCAATGTACTGTGAATAGAAATGTTGAAAATCTCTTCCCCTTAAGAGCCATTTCATGCTTTACCCATTCTGTTGATCTTTTCTCTCTGACACAAGAACAGCTGGTCTCTGATGGGGTCTGCTTAGTAGCTGAAACGCTGGTATTAAGAAACACATGGGGTAGTTTTGTAACCAAACCATAGCCACCAATCTTTAATGTGAGTGAGAACTAAACTTTTTTGTCATTAAGTCACTTAGATATATGGATACAGATATATAAATAGTTTTTTTTTTCTTTTTAACCACAGCCCAACCTAGCAATAACACCAGAGTGTTATTGGAAGATTTATGTTACTAAGCACTTTCTCAACCAACAGATATGAAAAGAACAACTATTTTCAAGTGTCTGTCAATACACCCTTTTTCATATTATAGAATTTCCTCATCCAGTAAATTTTAGAAATCTGTGTCCCAAGGTAGTTTGTCCCATGAGTACTGAAAATAGAATATGATGTGAGTCACCCATCTGGCTTTTTCCCTGACATATAAATGATCTGTTTGTGAGTTTCTTGTTTCTTTCTAATTGTGCCTTCAGGACTACTGAACTATCGAAGGCTTGTTGAGCAAGGAGCCTGCTAACCTGAAGTCAGAGTGATAAATTCTGCCTTCAAGAATAAAAAAAATGAAAGAGGGTGTGTGTGGGGGGGCGGATATGAAACCAAGAAATATTTATAAAAGAAAGTTGAGAATGTAAAATGAAACCACTATGTACCCAATGACATATGTCTTACAAACTGAAACTTTAAAAATTCTACTTGTTTTCTTATATCGCACATAGAAAGTCCTCTCTTTGTTGTCCGAAGAACGAAATAGTTGATAAGCAACTCACACTGTCCTATCTTGAATTCACAGAGTGCATACCCTCAATAAATGATTATTAATGATAGCTTTTAGGAAGAAAAAGAAAGCAAACAATTGCTGGAGCTGTTTGAAAAATAACAAGGGACTCATAAGACTCTAGCCTGTTTGAATATTGAATCTGGAGGCTTAAATATCAGGAAAACATTTTTTCTTATGTTTCCACAATTTTTTATGTATTTTTCCTCAAATGTCTTAAGACATAGCCTTATTAGGTTAGAAAGGAAAAAGATAGAGACAGAAATGTTATACCAAATAGAGTAAGCATGTGGTAAGATGATAATAAAAAGAATAGACTCACACAACTCTCCTCTCCCATCACCCATTCATTGGCATATCATCCTGATTTGCTGTAGAGAAAAACCTGTAATACAAACTAGTCAGAAATCCATTACAGGTTCAGTTTAAAGAAAAATGAGCCACTGAAGGAGAGCATGTTGAGAGATGTTTATTTAATGGTTTTTGGAAAGATTGATTTAAAAAATCTCTAGCAGAATACTGAGGATTCTGTCTAATTCTGGACAAAAATACATGAGGGCAATATGTATCTGGTTCAGGATTGCTACAAAATCATGTATTTATGGTCTTCAAGACATTTGCAAAACCCCAGAGATACGAAGTTTCTCTTAATCAAGAATTTATTGAGCATCTGTTATGAACAAACCCTCTCCCCTGAAGTTTTCTTCGGTATCTGAAGTAAAATCACTTTTTAGTATCCATCCTACATAGAACAATAGATACTTTGAAGAACAAATGGGTGGTTATTTATATATGACTCATTAGGACTGTTGATTTTTTTTTCCATTTGAACAATTCCCCAGTAAGAAAAAGCGATGAGGAGGTAACATTAAGATTTATACAAGTACTAGTTTTTTATCCCTTAAGAATAAAGGTATAAATTTGTTATGATAAAGTTTGCTTTATTGCAGTGACACACATTCCAAAACATCTTTGTGCTTAAGGAAAAAAAAACAAAACAAAAAACGTTTTGTTCCTCTATATCTGATGGAGGTTTGTACAGGTCTCTGCTCCACACAGATATTTAAGGACTCAGGCCAACAGAAGCTGTTTCATCTTTTAGCGTCACCATCAGGAATACGTCATCTCTGTTATTCTGTATGAAAAGAGACAATTGAGAAATGTGTTCTGGAATTAAATGCTTAGGACAAGAAATGAAACATGTCACAAATGCTTATTACCTCCCAGCTAGAACTAGTCAGATGGTCCCAGCTAAGTAAAAGCTCAAAAGTAGAGGTATCTGCTTAACTAGAAGACAAAACAAAACAAAAAGATAAATATTGGTGAGAAATAACAATATCTCAGATGTTTAGTTTATTTAAACTAAAAAAGATCTTTTTGGAGGATAACATTGTGTCAGACATTATGATGTACACAGAAATGAGCAAAATGAAGCCACTGACTAGAAAATAAAGCATTCATCCTAATTGAGCTAACATATTTACACAATAGTAACAATAAAGATAGAATATGATAACATTAAATTTCACATTGACTATCAAATGTTATGGGGTCAAAAGGTACAATTGTAAAGTATAGGATATGTTAAATAACTATTCACTTATCTTATTTTCTTGAATTAAGACATATATTCCCAAGACATAGCTATTTAACAATAAGGGACTGATTTAGTCATTTGTTGAAGATTTACTTTGGTGTAACAGCTGTGCTTATAGAATAAAAAGATAAATGTAGAAAGAATAACTATGTCAAGTCACTCAAGACTATACAGTTTTATTATGCCACAATGACCTTTATAAATTGCTTGATTTGTATATGATCTCTCTGCCTTATATTATTTAACATATCTATCTGAAGTATATGAATCCCGATGTTTGTAAAAATTTCTTTGTGAGTTTCTTGTTCAACTTTTCATTCCCAAATCCTCTAAAGAAGATTTGAAATAATGGTTTTAAAGACAGCCAAATGAATATATATGTGTGGTAGTTCTGTAGGATAGAAATCAAATCACCAAGAGATAATTCAATGAAATAAACATTTTCTTGGAATACTTCTCTCCTGTCATGGGGTGAGGATCCTTTTAGTAAAATTATTAACTGTTCATAAATTAGACTGTCCGCCTAACTGTACTTTTTTCTATGTTTTTACATTGTCACTATTAATATCACATTCTTGCTCTAGGTTTTATGTAGCAAATGAAAGATTTTATTACCTTGTCTAATACACCATCTCCTAGTTCTTCAAGTAGATAAAACAAATCCCATCAGCCAATACTATTAAGAACTTAGGCAATGCCCTGCTTTCTTTCCAACTTCATTTTTTAACCCCCCCCCCCACAGTTTTCTTCTCCATATTTCCCAAATACTCCATTCTTTGTGTATACTGTCCTCTTATTAAAATAAAATTTACCTGGGTGTTTTCAGGTCTGAAGTGATAATTCAAATTCCTCAGTACAAATTTCTTCTCTTCAGTGAATATGTTGTACTTGCTTATTATCTAACCTATTTAGTGGATGCTAAAGTTTTATGAAGAAATAGGCCTAATCTGTTCAATATCTCACTATACACTCAACACTGACGATAATGCTTGGCATATAATATTTAATAATTTTTAATAAATAATTGATTAAGGAAATGAGACATTAAAGGGTGGTGACACCATTACATGGAATGTTGGGCATAAGTAGGACCAGTGAATCTTAAACAAGAAGGCAAAATTTCAGAATAGTCTTGAAAGATGCATTGGAATGTGATAGATGGATAAAGAAGAGAGTATGGGTTATCAAAAAATAATGATCACATCTTCTTTACCCATTCATCTGTTGAAGGGCATCTCAGCTCTTTCCACAGTTTGACTGTTGTGGACATTGCTGCTATGAACATTGGGGTGCATATGTTTTAGTGTTATATAAAATATTAGCAAATTGAATCCAACAAATATAAAAAAGATGCCACACATAGCCATATGTGGTTTATCCCAGAAAAGCAAGACTAGTTTAGTATTCAGAAATTAATCAATCAATGAAACCTACCATTTTAACAAATAAAGAAGAAAACTATGTGATCATCTCAATAGATGAAGATGTGATGTTACTTAATTGTTAAATATGGGGAGTAGGTCCATCGGCTAGTTATTCTTTATACTTTAAATTTACATTACATATCCTTTTTCTTGTGTGAAATACTAAGTAATAAAAACAATCCCCCCCCCCCAAAAAAAAGCAAAGTTGTTAGAGTAGCAGTGTGGTTGGTGTGCAGTAGAATGAACAGGGATACATTCTAAGCTGGGGCACCAGGCAGATTTAGGATAAGAGGTAACAAATGACAAGAAGTGGGGGATAAAAATATGTATCTTATTTTAGGGCATTCCCTCCCCTATGACTAGAACTATCCCTCAGAAAATGAATATTTTATATTTGAGTCTTTATAAAATCTTTCATACAGTAGCGTATTCTCTTAGTTCTGTATTTTAAACAAAAAAGGTACTTTTGGAGGAAAGCTATAATAGCCTAAAATTACCTCAGCCTGTGATAGTTTCAAATAACAATAAAGCTCACCTGAGGAAATCAGCAAGACAAGGATGGAAAAGTAATCACAATCCTAATTTGGATATCTCCTATAAATAGTAGTTCTGCCCACCCTTTTCATTCTAACAGCGCCGCCCCTCAAATTATATGAGTGGGTCCTAAGAGAATAGTAAAATTCTAGGAGTCATAAGCTCCTAATTAAAAGGGGAAGGATTTTGAAACTATTTAAAATATAGCCTCTTGGGGCGCCTGGGTGGCTCAGTTGGTTAAGCGACTGACTTCGGCTCAGGTCATGATCCTGGAGTCCCGGGATCGAGTCCCGCATCGGGCTCCCTGCTCAGCAGGGAGTCTGCTTCTCCCTCTGACCCTCCCCCCTCTCATGCTCTCTCTCTCTCTATCTCATTCTCTCTCTCAAATAAATAAATAAAATCTTTAAAAAAAAATATAGCCTCTTGCATTGATTTTAATGAAAGAATACACAAATGCAAATTTTAACAACCATTACAAATTATTGTTTTATGTGTTGCTAAACCTTAACTGGGAGACTTAAATGGCATAATATATTTACATTTAAGTAAATTTAAATTACTGATGATTCCTTAGTGATTATCTTTGCTGCCTATAGGTTTATTTCATTTTTTTCAACCAAGAATAAAGAGAAGTATCCCAGTCTTTGGTAAAAGCTCTTTGGGTTTTATACTTACAATGCTTTGAAAAAACAGTAAAACATTGCCTGAAAGAAATTTTTTCTCTCCACTATAACTGGATGCCAGCCACTGCATGGAGCTCTTAAGTAGGCCATAAAGGCTTTGCAATATACAAATTTTAAAAGAATATAAAAGCTTTAAGTTATGTGTGCTAATTTTCTCCCAGATTATACCATGAAACAGGCTTGTGTAAGTGTTGGGTGCCATATGACTTCCTTATTGCTATAGCTCTTGTCCAGGCCAGTCCTTATCAATCCCAAAGAATAAATATTTCTCATTCTAAGTCCTCAACTGGTGCAGAGGTTTTTGAATCATCAGAAAAGGTTTGGTTTTGCATCTTCTTTTACTTGAATGTTTCTTTTAAGCTTTTCCCAGATATTCCTGCTTGCCAACCCTATTCAGAAAAGTACTTAAGCATTCCTGGACTCATGGTGAACAAGCAGAGCCTCATTCCCTGTAATGATATAAAATAGACTCTTCCATTTGCTGAACAGCATGGTGTAGGATTATATCAACTATTGTGCTTCTCAGAGAAAGGTAGGTGTGGTTGCTGCTAAATTAACCTTTCCTTAGAAAAAACCCAAATTGTGTTTACTGGTGGCTATTCACAAAATGGATAAATTCTATGCCTCAGGATAAATACCACCTGCTGATAATAGTCATTTCCTTATTTTCAGTTTCAGTTAATTATATTGTCAAAAGGTTTTAGCATACTCTTAAAAACTGTACCACAAATAATACTCATAAGTTAAATAAATAAATAAATAGTATTTACATTTCAGTATTAAAATCCCAAAACTATAATCATACCACTATATGTATTGTATGATAAAATGGGATGGCAATAAATAGAATTTGCCAAAATACACATTTATGTTGGAATATGCTTTCTACAGATATTAAATTACAGACATGATTAAAGAGTAACAAAAACAAGAGATTTTAATCAAATTTCATGATATGCAGTTTTTGTAAGTAAAAAAGTATTGAACATTTCTAGCTAGAAACAATAATTAGTATCCTGCATAATAGTCTACTGCTTATGTATACAAGTAGATTACTTTGGACATTCATATAGAAATAATCATGCTTGGCAAAAGTCCATGACCATGTTTTAAAATTTACAGAGGAAAAGATATATGTTTCATGATATAAAAATGTATTATTAAGATAATATTTACTTTATTTCATTTCTTCAAACCTCTTCTCATAAAATACTAATAATTAATTTTGGAGGTTAAATGTTTATGGTTGCTTATTAATATTTATAAGACATTTGTCTTTATTATCATATGCCCTCGCTAAAATTGTTAAGATATATTTGGCCAATATAATAATTCTATATAGACATTTTTCAAAAAGGAGGAAAATTAAAATTGTCATAATAAAATCCCGTTTTTAAACATGATTATTTTAAAGTACCTTGTGTTGTATACATCAAAATAAGAGGAATAAAAACTTTGAGAAGCCTATTTTGAAAGTTAGGTCTGAAACAAAACCTGGAAAAGTTAATGATTTGGAAAAATGGAGAAAAACTCAAAAGGATATCCTCTTATGCCAAGAGGCAAGAGTATCTCCCACTCTGGGCTCCATAATCCCCTACTGTGGATTGGTTGAGTGACATATTGGCCATATTCTCATTTTCTACCAAAGAAGAATACATTTTATATGGTTATGGCAAAAAGTTCCACTAAGTAGAGCAGGATAAGTACATATAGTTCTTCTTTCTCTCTTTTTAAATCAAGCTATTTCCTGTACTTCATCTTTATCACTGTTGCCAGGAATTGGAGTACCCACCAACCCAGCTCCTCTTCCATAACAATCATTATGGCAGGATAAGAAACTGAAATGTTGTGTAGTAGGCACTTGACAAATATATATTGAATTAAATAAAAACTTTATTGTTGGAGTCCTTCCATATCTAAATTGTCATATGTTGTGCACATTGAGTTTCAATGAAATTTAAAACATTTTCTTTTCTTGTGATTTTTGGAGAACCCCTGTATGAGGTTGTTCTTACTGAATAGCTATTCTACTTGTGAATTGCCAAAAACAGTCAATTTGAAGAATACAGAACAGAGAAGCATAAAAACAACAAAAGCAAAGAGAAAGACATGAAGGAGATTTTTCATACTTTCATTGCTGGATTTTTTCCCCTGAAGTTTTTAGATATTTCTCTTTGCTCTGGACTTACTAGAGCATGACAGGAAGGATTTCTGTCATGATTATTTTCATTTTTTTAGTAAAATTTTGTGTTGTCAAAACTTTATTGGTGATGAAGTTTTTAGTTAATAAGTATTTTTCTTACAGTGACATTCAAGAAATTATTATGAGCACTTTATCATTTTGTATATAACATTTTTCTACATAACGTGGTATTTGACATATAATAATGTGATTAAGAACATGGATTTGAAGTTAAGGAGTGTTAGTTTTGAGTCCCAGAGTTGAAATTTTGGAAATTAGTTAAATCCTTCTAATTGTCCGATTCTTACAAGTGGAAATGTGGGCTTACATAGTGGTAAATGTTATAATGTGTTCTAAGAATTTAACAAAGCATCTGGCATATAATAAGCACTCAATATTATACCTGTAAGATTTAGTGAGAAGACAAAATGTCCATAGTTGAAAGGCATGATATAAGAGGCAATAACAAATTACACATAAGGATACTGAAGGAACACTGAGCTTATTAATTTGACAGCATGGTAAATATTTCCCTTAGAGGGAACCATGATTGTTTTGGGTCTTATATTTTTTTGTATATAAGACATGATTTTAAGTGACACTATTGAAAGACTAGATGTTGACTGGTCATTAAAGAACCGGAGAGATTTCAACAGATGGGGATTGTTGGGGTTAATGTAGAGCATGAAATCATCCATAATACCTGGCTTACTAAAATGTAACACGGAGGCCACTGAGGGCAGGGAAGGTTTGGAGAAGGGCGTGGGCCTTTGGAATGCTGAGGCCTGCGTGACCACTCTGCCCTAGGAATGCCTAGGAAGGCGGGGACTTGCCTTCCCGAAGCTTTCTTAGCCCAAACAGTGGCCCTGTGATCTAAGAGATGTATGCATTGTCCCTAGGCTGTTTAGTAGAACAGGCAGATTAGCATATCTTAACTTTCCTGTAAATCCTCTCAGTTTCAGTAAGACCCCTTGTCATACATCAGGTGCTTGAGAAACAGTGATAAGGATTTGTGATTATCCTGAAGGACCAATAAAATTGGGAGCAAAGAAGAGCAAAGCGTCTTCGCCTCTGAGCATTGACGCCTTTGCCTTCTCCTCTCTTTCACAGGAAAGTTTGGAGTCATCTTTTATCGCAGGGATTGCTGGCCATTCCCGGCAGGGGATAGTGAAGGGAGGCATTTCAGAACAAAGGAAGGGAAGAATATGAGTGAACATGTGTATAGGTGAAACAAGCTAAGTGTCTCTGGGAATACATGATCTGAAGACCATGGGGTGCATGGAAACTAGGGGTATAATGGAAGATGAGGGTGGAATAGTCAACACCAGAGTACAGAGGGGCATCTGTCACCCTATTGATTACCAGGATAAGTTCAATGGTTTTGGCTAATTCTCACCCACCATTTCATGTGCATCTCTACTTAAACATATCTTATCGAAAAGAGAAAATCTACTCCAAATAGAGAAGGGATATTCTTGCTTCAGTAATTTACTAGTAGTTGCACTGTCCTGCTGGAACCATTAAACAAGATCTAAAGATTCATTTATGGAGAAAAATATCATCTGTCCCCTGCTTTGTTGAAGGTATAGCATGGTGTGAGTAGTTCTGGGACTCTGTTGAAGAGGAATACATCCTAGAGACCTCTTACCAGCATGCAATACAAATTCTATCTGAGGAATGGAGTCAAGGGAAGTAGTCTTGTCAAAAGAAGCTTCTGATAATGAGAATGGGATAACAAGGGATGACCAGCAAATGCACAAGTTTAAGGGATTTATCATTTCCTTATACTACAGTATTTTTACTCATGGCCTGGAATGCCTTGAGAGAGATCTAGAGAAATCTTAAAAGGCCAGAATGAAAAATTATCATTCAAAACATACTGTGTTTCTGGATGAGTTACAAAACACAGTTCCAGGCTCTCCAGAGCTCAAGGTTCAGATGAGGTCACATTAATAATTAACTCAACTCTCACTTATCCTTGTTGTCCCCACTTTCTAAAGCAAGGTCTCCGGACCCAGGTGAAGGATACAAATCAATTTTTGTGCCATCTCCCCGTGTGCTTTTCTGTCTGGGTAGCTTTATTGTCCATGGTTTATGATTAAGGCTAGTGGTCCTCCTCTAGTCATGGTGAGAGCCAGGTCCTCCTGGAACCAGCCCTGCCTCTGATGAGCTCTGAGGGGCATGTACCATGACCTCACCCTGCTGTGTCTAGTACAACTGTAATTTGCTGGGTTGAGTCAGCAGGCTGCAACAAGAGAAGGTTCCCACCATTTTGGATTAAACTCTTTTAAAGTGATGTTACATTTCAGTCACTTACAAATAGCTCCTTTGAAATTTTTCTTTTAGTCCCTTACATGAATGCAGGGATAAGACCAAAGCCAAGTTAAAGCAAGAGAAACCATAATGACAAAGAATCTGTTTTCCCTTATCATTACTAAGAATTTGTTTCTGAATTAATGTTATTTTCTAGGCAACTTCTTCAGAACTTCCTAAACTGAAATTTCTCTCAAGGAGACTTTCAGTGGCCCGTATCAAAAGACTTCTAGTCAGGCCTTCACATTACTTTTCAGACATACAATTTCAAATGTCTACACTGCAATAATGGGTACAAATCCAAGAGAATTTTTCCCTCCTTATAAATAAAATTCTATCAGGCTGGCCCCGTCAGATTTCCAAATATGTTTGTACCTAAAATTTTAGCAGTGTACAGATGAAGGTAAATTGAAAATGAGATTCCTACCACATTAAAAATTGTGGGTATGACCCAGTTTCAATTGTCTCACTTATGAAAGTTATCCTGTTAATTTCTCATTTCCTTCTATTTTTGGATCACATTGAAGCAGTAATGCTTAAATCCACTTCATCTCCCAAAGAATGATCTGAGTGTTTGAATAGTACTCTATATATCATCACCCAGTTGCATTTGAAATAAAGTTGTGGAGTATTAAAATACTGCATTCAGGGTAGTAAAATATCATCAATTATGAAATAATATGTTCAAAATATGAGGATTTTATTTGTCATTTTCCCTGAAAGTTAAATAATAGATTTAGTTGTCTAGAGTCCATTTTAGATTGAACTATTTTTTCAGGGTTTATGAGAACTAACTAAAGAAGGATAAGAAGGCAAAGATGCTTTTGATGATGGTGAGAACAAAGAGCAACAAACCTCCCAAGGAATAGAGTCAGTCTGGATGTGGGCAGGAGACAGTATAAAGGCCTTGAATATTTTGGATTTATGAACAAAGAGGACAGTGAGAATTCCAGTGCTGCACAGAGCCATCCTTAGTAATTACTTCACTTATAATAACCATGTATTGGGTAATGCCTTGCTGGTACAACTGTCTTAAAGCAAGAATATTTTTGATGTGGGTCCAGTTGTAGTTATTTCTATAAATAATGCTTTAGAAAGAAAGCTCTACGGTAGGGTCATGATGAAAGTACTCTTCAGCAATCATTGATTCCCTTTTTAACTTACTATATAAAATGATATAAATCTAGAATCTTTTGTTAGGGCCAACTCAAGCTTTCATATCTTGAGGTTCTGGATCCAAGTTATCGTTAAGAACTCATTCCTTTTGCCCTTAGCCCCAATCCGACTATCCTCCTTATTGTTCTTAGAAAAATGTTCTGCTTACCTCTATGAAGGTGTCTACAATATTCTTTTCATTCTTTGATGCTCACTCCTGTCTGTTCAGTTCCACAAATGTTCCAGCACAATTCTTACCAGTTGCTTGAAGAATGACAATAAAGATATCTATAATAACATTTTTCGTCTTTGAAATTTTCCACCTCTCATCACTGTACCACTGCTTCAGCAGCAAATAATACTTTTCTTTGTCAACTTTTGTACATTATTATTTACCATTTCATAACTTTTAAAAACTATCTCTTCGTATTATCCCCATAATTAGATTATAAAAGCCAGAAGGCTGGATCTCAGTATGCTTTCTAATGTTATAAACCACCTTTGAACATAAAAACCCTAGTCATTTTTTAAATGAATATTTTGCTTTCCAGTTGACCAAAATATGCATGCCATTCTTCAGAGCTAATTGTATAACTTGGATCATTATTGGTACTTTCAGAAAGAGAAGAATGCAGGATTGAAGTACAGTAAATGTTCCCCACAGAATTTCTGTTGGGAAGATAAATTTCAAGTAACCATAGGGCTTATATCCATAAAAAGCAATTAACAATTCTAAAAAGTATTGAATTAAAGCCAGAAAAACTTTTTCAAGTATAACAGGAATTCATTGATTAATTATTTAGGCCAGTGATGTGTAATGGAATCATGAGTCTGTGAGGCCGTGCCATGTATATCTTGATTTTTTTTTTTTTCTGCCTTGAATGCAAGACATGGGGGAACATTTCTAACTAAGGAACATAAAATTATTTTAGCATTTGAATGCCTCCTGCATTCTTAGCACTGAGTGAACACAGTAGAGGACACAAAGGCAAAATGTAATCCAATATTTGCTTCCTTCAGAAAGCCTGTGATCAAAACTCCCACTTTGAACTGATGGACTGAATAAATAGAATTTGGTAACTTCAAATCAGATTCCAACTGAACTGAATAAAACTTGCAAAGATTTATATTAGAGCACATCTCCAGCCAGTCATTTCTTCCCAGCCTCTGTATTTCTGTATAGAGCACCTTCACTTCCAGTTTTCATAAGGGCCAAGCCTAAGTACCACTTGAGTCTGAGTCCCATGTCACAGCTGATTGAACTGGCAGTGTATATCAGACTCAAGAGGAAAGAATCAGATTCTCTCTCTCTCTCAGGAACTTGAAATTGATGCAACGAAAGTATTTTTTTCCTCAATGATTGGATATATAAAGTCATGTTAATTTGAATGTGGACACAAACATTTTAAGGTAGCTGTGATGATCTGTGCACAAGCAGATGGCTAGTCTGAAGAAGACAATTTGGGAAAGAGGAGAATTAGGAAGACATGCAAAGAGGCCACAACCTCAGAGAGAGAGTGAGCACCACCTTGGTTCTTGATGACATTCCAGTTTCATATTCAAGTCTCTCACAAGGGCCTGCATACATTTTCCCTTTGACTCAATGAGTCATCGCTATATCTTTCCAATAAGTTCAGCTGTTTTGCTTAAGCTTAAATTTTAATGTTTACCCTAGTTTAATTACTGAGTTGTAAAAATGTTATATTATAGGAGGATATATTATATGAGGCTACCATTATGCTATCACAGTAAAGTGGAAGTTATTATTCACATGTGTTCTGCAATTCAAGTAACAGATAAGATAAAGTGAAATCTTTTGAAATTTAAACTTTGACACCATTAGAGAGTCATAATGGTATTCAACATTCAAAATATTACACTAATTAAAAATTTTTATCCACAATAATTATGAGATGAGTAACATCTCTTGCTCAAATGTTAGAGTAATCTAATAAATACTCTGAATCAATAAGGATTCCTGGTTCTAAGCAATAGAATCCAACTCTAGATGATTATGTCAAAAACTTTAATTAAGGTGTATTGGCCCAACAATTCTGCTCCTAGGAATTTACTCAAAAGAAATGAAAGCACAAGTCCACAAAAAGACATATATATGAATGTTCACCTTGGATTAATTCATAACAGTGACAAACTGGAAACAAATAAAATGTATATCAGTGGGAAAATTAAAAAATGAATTGTAACATATTCATACAAAAAAGTACTTCTCAGTAATAAAATAGGTATGAATTACTGCTACTAGTAATAACACAGTGAATCTCAAAAATATTAGATTGGGCAAAAGAAGCCAGACACAAAAGGATATATACCATATGGTTCTATCCATATGAAGTTTAAATCACCAAGGCTAACTTATAGGGATAAGAGTAGAATGGTGTCTCCTTCAAGGGAGGGAGTACTGAGGACAAAGGGACATGAGACTCTTTCAGCAATTATGAAAATATTTTATGTATTAATGGGGGATGGTTAAATTGGTGTGCACTCTTTTCAAAATTTATCAAACTGTACACATAAGTTCTGCACATTTTAATCTATGAAAAATACATCTCAATAATAATAATAAAAAGATATCAATAGTTGAAAGAATCACTGAGATCTGCTGTGAATGTGTCCTCCAAAAAATCGTATGTTGAAACTTAATCCTCAATGTGATGGTGTTTGGAGGTGGGGCTTTGGAGAGGTTATCAGGGCATGAGGACAGAGCCCTCATGAATGGGATTGTGCCCTTGTAAAAGAGACCCCAAGGAGCTCTCTTTGCCATATGAGAACACAGCAAAAAGACAACCATCTGTGAATCAGGAAGCAGGTTCTCACTGGACACTGAAATCTACTGGTACCTTGATCTTAGACTTTCCAGCCTCCAGACTGTATGAAATAAGTTTCTGCTGTTTATAAGCTGCCCAAGCTATGGTATCTTGTTATAGCAGCCTGAATGGGTTAAGACGGGAGCCTTCTGGAACAAGGGACCAAACCACTCCATAGATCTTGTTTGATGAGAACATGAGAACATTTGTTGTCACCCCTGTGCTCTACACCTTAGTACACACCTCGAGGTGTGTTGTGTGCATATGGATGTGCTTTTATGCCTCATGGCATCTGCTACCACTGAAGTCTCTGATTGCCACAGCTCAGCTTGGGGTGGGGAGGGGGGCAGATCTCCACTTTGTAGCTACACTATTGTTATTGCCTCCACGGTATGCTCCTTGGTCCAGCTCTCTGTGTAAATAAAATATATTGCCCACTGAGTCAAGTCTGGAACTAGTGTATCTGATTAGCAAATCTGGGTCACATCCCTTTGTCCTAGAGAAGATGGAGTCAAATATCTAGTATCTCAGATTTCCTCCCTACTAAGATGAATAAAATGGGAATTCTCCAGAGAATTTGAGATGCTGGTTCTCTGCAGTGGATACTACTCATTGTCCATGAAATCTGTTTTCTCCTCTGTCTTGAACACGTAGCCAACCCTATTTTTTTTCTTTTGCAGTTAGTTGTAGCATGTGTCTGAGTCTTTCTCATGTCGTGTGAACAGAAATAACGTGGTACCTTGCAAGCATAGGCTAAAGAGAACAGCAGGGCTCTTCTGCACTCTCTCCTGTTAAAGTCAGCTGAAAACCAGAGCAACTTCATTTTGACCATTTGATGACAGAAGTGCCCTAGGGGACTGTGGAGCAAAGAGGCAAAAAAGACCTTGTCCTTAAATGGCTATGTAGAGAACAGCCACTTGACAGTTGGAACTCCGTTTCAGTGTATTACATAAGAGGAAGATAAATTTCTTCCTTCTTTAATCCACTTCTCTGTTACAGGATCTGATCATCACCTTACACAGCCTCCAACCCAGTGACTAAAAGCTAGTAAAGTGTTCTGTTTAGTTGCAGTTACATCACCTACATAAGCCTACGTTATTGGTCAAAAAAAAAAATCAGTGAACTATTGTACTAACTTTAGTTGCTTTTGTATCTTATTTGTTCTTTGGAGATTTTTTGGTTTAAATTGACATTTAAAAGTAACCTGTTTCTTGAAAAACTTGTTTTTGAAATATCAAACCTTTTTTCAAATGTACACATTATGGACTCCCTTTGTTATACACTCATGTTCTTAAAATTATAGAATATTTTCTAGTTCCTGTCGGTGTTTTAGGAGATATGATTTTAGATTCCAAACTGTTTGATTTACTCTATGTTCTTGCCCATATTATTTCTTTGGCCTAAAATACTCTTCCCATTGTCCTTGTCTAGTTGGCAAATTCTTATTTATCATTCAAAGCCCAGGTCAGATGTAATCTCCTCTATAAGGTCCCTGAAGCAATTTTCTGTATTCTCTCTGCCCTTTTTCTATATTTATACATTATTCTATCTTCATAATATCTTCAATATTTTAAATCGTGTCTTTACATCTCTCCCTCCCATATTGAATTGTGAGTGCTGGTGAACAAGCTCCATTATGCCTTTCTTTTTTGATATTCTCTATTTCTTTTAAAAAAATATATTTTATTTTTTATTTTTATTTTATTTTAGTTGAGAGAGAGAGAGAGCGCACACATGAGCAGGGCGAGGGGCAGACGGAGAGGGAGAGAATCTCAAGCAGATTCCCTGCTGAGCATGGAGCCAGAACCAAGCTCGATCTCATGACCCTGAAATCATGACCTGAGCCGAAATCAGGAGTCAAACCCTTAACTGACTGAGCCACTGAGATCCCCTGATATCCTCTATTTCTGACATATGAAAGGCAAATTACAAATGTCTTCTAGTTCAGTTTCGTTATATTACAATGAAATCATTAGTACACTCTAGCAGTAAACATATTTTTTACTTGAGTGTTTGGCATGAAATAACGTGTTTCTTACTATTTCTCACAACTCCAGACGTTATTTAAAATGTATGATTCTGTTTCTCTCCTCTCCAAACACAGCATGAAACAAAGGCAGATAGCAAAGGTTTTTATGCAGAACTGCTCAATATCTGGAAGCTAAAATTTTAGTATTTGATGGTCTCTTTACAAACTTCAGTCCTTCCAATTTTCCCAGCATCTCACTGCCCGCCACACTTTGTTTTTGTCAGTCCTCTCAGTATCTTTCACCCTTGGTATTTTTATCCCCTCGGTTTATCAATTTCCTCCTACCCTCCCTGACTTTTCCTTCCAGTCAGATGAACTATTCTTTAACAGCTATTGTTCATGCTCCTACACAAACCCAAAAAATTCCTATACTGCATGCATTCTAAAATCTGTCTTTTTCACACCTGGAATGGAACACTTTAGTACTAATGGGAAAAGAGAATGTTTTAAAAATGAGTGTGCCACCTCACATTAATAATTTTTATTCTCTAGAATCTCATGAAAATTCTCGACATTTTATTATATTTTATTATTTTATCATTTTTACCATAAAACATAGTTGCCAGCATCCCCAAAATCTCCTTCACTCTCTCTCTGAAGAAACCTCATTATTCATAATCTCTTAAATTCTTTCAGACTTGCCACCGAACATGATTTTAGTACTTTTATGTAGATATAATTGCTATACAATAAACTGGATGTAATTAAACTATGCAATGTGACATGCTTTGAAATATGTATATAACAATGAAGCCATCTCCACACTCAAGCTAATAAACATCTCCATCACCCTAAATTTTCTGCATGCCAGTTGCAATCTCTCCCTCCTGCCTCTTCTGCCCCTTCTCCCTCTTCCCAGGCAACCACTGAGCTTCTTTCTGTCACTATAAATTAATTTATATTTCCTATTCATTAATTTACATTTTGTATACATGGAATCATTCAGCGTACAATCTTCTTTCTCTAGAAGGCTTCCTGCATGCAGCATAATTGTTTTGAAATTCACAAGTGCTACATGTGGCAATAGTTCATCTTGTTTTATTGCTGAGATGTATCCCATTGTATTGATATACCACAAGATTTTTATCCATTCACCTATAGATGGACAGTTGGGCTATTTTCAGTGTGAGGCTATTAGAAATGAAACTGCAATGGACATTTATGTATAAGTCTTTGTATGGATATATGCTTTCATTCTTTTTGGTAGGATATACTGTGGGTGTACATTTAACTTTTAAAAACACTAACAAGTTGTTTTCCAAGTGGTTTTAACAGTTTCTATTCCTATTAATAGTTTTTAGAGTTCCAGTTGCTCAAATTGTTGCCAACACGTGTAATGTTCAGTCTTTGCCTTTATCCATTCTAATAAATATGATCTCTCATTAGGTTTTAATTTTCATTGCCATGATGGCTAGTGATATGTGCAACCCTTTTAGTTATAATCCATAAATCTGTGTGGTGAAGTGTTGAATTTTTTTTTACCATTTTTCACTGGATTTTTAATTTTTTTATTGACTTTAGAAACTTACTTATGTATTCTGATAGTAATATTAATCCAGTTTAGTTCTTTTGGCTAGTCTAAGTCCTTTGTATGTCTATTTAAATTTTAGAATTGGCTTATCAGTTTCTTCAAAGACCCTGCTATGACTGTAATTCAATTGTATTGAATCTATAGATCAATTTGGAGAGAACTAATGTCTTAGAAATGCTGAGTCTTCAACTCCATTAATAAGGTATATGTGGAATGTTCCAGGCCTGTCTCCTTGGCTTGTAGATATCTATCTTCTCCCTATGTCTCTTAACATCATCTTTGCTCTGTGTCTTTTGCATCTTTGCTTTGTTTGTGTCTCTGTGCTCAAATTTCCCCTTTTTATAAGGACACTAGTCGTATTAGATTAAGGTTCCCCTAATGAGCTCAGCTTAGCTTGATTACTTCTGCTAGGATCCTATCTCCAAATAAGGTCACATTCTGAGTACTAAGGTTTGGGACTTCAAATTATAAATTTGGGAGGGGACACAACTCAACCCATAACATAACTAGTGGGCAACGCAATGTACAGTATAGCTGGAATATCTCTCACCAGCAAATTAAAATATGTGGCTTTCAAATCATTGGCCAGAACTTGTCATATGCCTTACATCAATGAATATGGAAAAATACAATCCTTCCCTGTGTCAGGAAGGCTGGGAACCTATTTTGTGAATAACACTAGTGATTACTTGCTTTATTCATTGATTTTCAATATTTTCATAATAAGCAAAGAGAAATTAACAATGAAGACAAGATACTAGTGATCACATTCTTTCTCTACATAATAGTTATTTTCATATATATTAAAAATGTTCTATTATTTCTTTTTAGTTTCCTGTGGTTGTAGAAAAATGTATGGATATAATGACAATGGTATTTTGATGATTCTATTCATGGAGTTTATATTGTTGGAAAAGTATAGAAGTTTCCATATGTAGGTAAATGTTTTGTTTAATAATCTGCATGAATTTTCATTGATGAAAAGATTTGAAGAAATCATGGCAAACTAAATCTTATTAGAGTTTAGAAGGGTATTAAATAAAAGAATGACTTCTTGAAGAATGGGATCACCTACAACATATCATTTGCTATTTAATTTTTAACTAAAATAAGAAGTCTCCATGACATGATGAGTTATATAATATACATGCTGGAAAACATCTTTAAAACCTAACACAGGCTGTAAGGTTAATGTTTCATAGAAACTTATATCTCTTAATAATATTGAATTTCATTATCTTGTGTATATTTAATATTAAATTTCAGAACAAACATTATTTGATTTTTTTTGTCACCATCATAATATCAACACGTAACTCAGTGACCTAAAGTAATCCTCCATTATTTCTCTTTCCTTTAATATCGCAAGCTACAAATAGGTACCTGTTTATTTTTTGATAGCACCTAAAAGTTCATTTTCTGCAGGTTCATGTGTTCCTTTGTTCGATGACCTTAGCTTATTGTTACAAAAAAACTTATTAAATGTGATTACTTGTCTACATAGACAACCTTCACTTTCTCAGTTTAATAGTGAGATTCATAATACTGAGACATCTTCACATATTATAATACTTTCCTGAGGATATCTGTAAACAAGTATAAACGAATGCTCTGGGAAATGAATAAATATTAGGATGGAGTAAGGAAATAGGAAATAATTCTCAAAGCATAAAATACTTAAAATAAATTGAAACTCACTATAAAGTTTAGTACTAAGTTTAGGAAGAGGAGATGGCTATATTGTTTCCTAACAAATCCAAAAACATAGAAAACAATGTATAGAAATATATGCTGAAAAGCTATAGAAATATTTTAAATACGTAGAACTATAGAGAGGATATTGCTTTAATCATAGCATATACCATATCCAAGACATATTTAAGTTTATACCTAATAATTATATTATAGGTCAAAATAATAAAACTGTAAAGAAAATGACTTTTAGCCAATTAAAACCATATGCACATCTCAGTGTTTGTGGAATCACGTGGTTAGTTCTCTGGTTCATTTTAATGTTAACCAGTCCACTAAACAACACAGTGTTCATTCAACTGCGACTGAATTACACATGGAGAAGCACCCTGGAGAAGTGGATGAAAGGGAGGAGGGCCACTGCCCACACTGTAGCCACTACCATCTCTGTTGTTGCTGCCGTTGCTGCCAAACCATGTGGGAATGAAATTCAATGACAGTTGAGGGAGGACTTGGAAATGGCTAGCGGAATTCAAAGAAATAATGATGTGAGCTCTCTGTGCAAGTGGATAGGAGAAAGTTGAATTCTGTTGTTTCCTTCTCATCAAGGTAATTCTTCTGTCAGTCTACATTCCTCTGGATAGATTGCCCTCTTTCCAGAATATGGTTGTCGTCCACTTCCTGCCTGCTACAAGACCACAGTAGAATTCCAAACACTGCCTGTAGATGAATGTAGATGGGTAAGAAGTAAAGGAGGTTTTCACACCTTCTTGTTAGCCTTTTGCTAGAAGTTACTTTGAGTGGTGCTTGGAAATTTTCCTTGGGCTCAAGCTTTGATTTATTTGACTTTCTGAATTCTTGATTTCTTGATTTATTTACCCTTCTTTTTATTAGTAGCTAGAACTGAACAAAAAAAAAGACCAAATTAAAACAAAAATCAAATGGGCAATTAATAATGAGGACAAATTGAAACTGTTTGAAGTAATGATTAGGATAATAATAATGAGAAATCACTTTGCAAATTTTTTTTTTATAATTTATTGGTAAGTAATGATCATAATGTTGACATAAACCATGTTGGTCAGTATGGAATTTTAGAAATTAAAAATAGCATAAACAGACAAAACAACTACCTGAGAAAAATTCTAAGCAGAATCCTGTGTTTTGTAAAGGTGCAGAGGCTCAAGGAATGCATTTGCAGTAGGGCTGGATGCCATAATCAAAACTTGCTTTTATTTCCTGATCCAATTACTTAAAAATAAATCAGTAAACTCTGCTGAAAATGCACAGTGAACTCTAATCTGTTATTCAAATTAACTGGCAAAATATGTATGTATCAGCATGGTTAATGAACCATAAAACACATTATTTGTTGTTTTATTCAAAGATGTTGTGATCCATACCTTCAGCTATAACTAAAGGTATGAATGTAAAACTGACATTGCTTTCTAAATCATATGGACTAAAAGTAGTTCTGCAATTAAAGAAAATCAAACCTCTTTGGCACTGCACTCTTCTTTTATGCAAGTGTTACATCATCTCAAAAGTGCTATAAGGGTTTGGTATTGCGATGTTCTTAAAAATCACAGTTATTCAGAGCTTGTTGCTGTGTTTCAGTGTAGTTTTGTAGAATACTGCTGTCCTTCAATACTTCATCATACAATGAACAGTTAATATCTTGTTGTTTACTCCTGAGTTTCACTTTTCATCAGAATTTTTGGGATCTGCTTTCATTACCCCTTTCCCATTCATTTTCTCTGCTACAAGTAGATTCGCATGCCCCATGAAGCTTCCTTCTTTGCCTCTGGTTCTTCCCGTTATTAATAAGTATTATTCTAAGATAACTATATATGGGCCTTGCTGAGTGACCAGTATACATGTGGTGATCAATGGTCCTGGTTTGCCTAAGACTGAACAGTTTCCTAGGACACAGGACTCTCAGTGTTAAAACCAGGGGAAAAAAAAAAAAGTAAAACCAGGTAACAGGAAGATTTGGTCACTCCAAACATACAATTTTTTCAATAAAGATAAAATTATTTTACCCACATCTTTTTCAATATTTCTTAATTTAAAGGAGTAAAAACTACCCTCCTCCCATTCTTGCATTATCTGAAGGATTTGTGTTCATGAACTCCTATAGAGTGGGTTTAATCTTATAAAGAGGACAGCAATTGCCAGTGTCCCCTGATAATTAACTGTTGAATTGGTCCTGAGCATTTATACATAGCTGTAAGTGGTAGTTCTGAGTACCATTGCATGGGCGTTTGCTAACCCAGCTAGAGTGCAGATATAAAAACAGCCCCACTTTATATTTGTATACATTTGTATACATTTTAATGTATACAGATCTGTAAAATGACATCTACTTCATAACTTAGCTGTGGGGATCACGTGAGGTAAAACTCCTAATGAAGTCAAAAGGCATTAAACTCAATTATTGTGGTTAGATAATTTATTCAAATTGTCTTTGTTTTCTGTTTTTTTTTTCCCCCATTCTAAGACTCAGTAATGCTGCCTAGATGTTTTGTGCTCTCTTGGGTTTTTGTGAGATTACAACGTTCAAAAGTAATCACCATTTCTAGATTGGTTTCTGAAGCTATGCTAGAGGGATAGGGATAGAAAGAACAAGAAAAGGTGTGTGCGCTCTCTCTCTCTCTCAAATAAATAAATAAATCTTTTTTTTTTTAATTTTTTAATTTGACTTAAAATGTCATGTGACCTTTAACAATATAGACATCAATGACCACATCAGCCTGGATACAAAAGACTCTTTTCCAACTTTTGGACAATACACGATGATCTCAGATTCTTGCCCAATATTGGGGGTGGGGCAGATTACTACCACAAAAGGGGAGCCATTCAGATCCACTTAGTAAGTACCACAGAATCATAAATTGTGATCTGAAATTGACTTCATTCTTTAATATACAACTTTCCTGTGTATTCACCCCCACTTTTTGGTAATTTTTTTTAAGTTTTAATTTTAATTGCAGTTAGTTAACATACAGTGTTATATTAATTTTAGGTGTATAATATAGTGATTCAACACTTCCATACATCACCTCGTGCTCATCACAGCAAGTGCCTTCCTTAATCCTCATCGCCTATCACCCATACCTTACGCCCCTTCCCTCTGGTAACCATCAGTTTGTTCTCTGTAGTTAAGAGTGTTTCTTCATTTGTCTCTCTCTCTCTCTTTTTTCCCTTTGCTCCTTTGTTTTGTTTCTTAAATTCCACATATGAGTGCAATCATATGGTATTTGTCTTTCTCTGACTGACTGACTTCGTTATACTGTCCAGCTTCATCTACGTCATTGCAAATGACAGGATTTCATTCTTTTTTATGATTGAATAATATTCCATTGTATGTAAATACCACATCTTCTTTATCCATTCATCAATCGATGGATACAGCTATTTCCATAATTTGGCTACTGTAAATAATGCTGCTATAAACACAGGGGCGCGTGTATCCCATTGAATTAGTGTTCTTGTATTCTTTGGGTAAATAGTAGTGTGATTGCTGAATCATAGGGTAGTTCTATTTTTAACCTTTTGAGGAACCTCCATACAGTTTTCCACATGGGCTGCACCAGTTTGCATTCCCACCAAGAGTGCACGAGGGTTCTGTTTTTTTTCTTAGACTTACACTTTATTCTTTTTTCATATGTTTCTACACATAAATTTACAATGCCTTGTATCTTTCTTTTTCTTCCAAACTTTTATTTAAATTCCAGTTAGTTAACATACAGTGTAATATTAGTTTTAGGTGTAGGATTTAGTGATTCATCACTCTGGGGGTTCCTTTTGTACAACATCCTCACCAACACTTGTTGTTTCTTGTGTTGTTGATTTTAGCCATTCTGACAGGTGTGGATGGCTCATTGTAGTTTTCATATGCATTTCCCTGATGATAAGTGATGCTGAGCATTTTTTCACGTGTTGGTTGGCAATCTGTATGTCTTCCTTGGAAAAAATGTCTGTTCGTGTCTTCTGCCATTTTTAATTGGATTATTTGCTTTTGGTGTGTTGAATGGTATGAGTTCTTTATATATTTTGGATAATACCTCTTTATCAGATATGTCATTTGCAAATATCTTCTCTCATTCTGTAGGTTGCCTTTTAGTTTTGTAATTATTTCCTTCACTATGCAGAAGCTTTTTATTTTGATGAAGTTCCAATAGTTTATTTTTACTTTTGTTTTCCTTGCTTCAGGAGACCTATCTAGAAAAAAGTTGTTTCAGCCAATGTCAGAGAAGCTAGTGCCTGTGTTCTATTCTAGGATTCTTATGGTTTCAGGTCTCACATTTAGGTTTTTAACCCATTTTGAATTTATTTTTGTGTATGGTGTAGGAAAGTGATCTTGTTTCATTCTTTTGCATTTTGCTGTCCAGTTTTCCCAATACCATTTGTTAAAGAGACTGTCTTTTTCCCATTGGATGTTCTTTCCTGCTTTGTTGAAGGTTAATTGACCATATAATTGTAGGTTTATTTCTGAATTTTCTGCTCTGTTCCATTGATCTATGGTATATTTTTTGTACCAGTACCGTATTGTTTTAATTACTATAGACAGCTTTGTAATAAAACTTGAAGTCCAGAATTATGATGCCTCTGGCTTTGCTTTGCTTTTTCAAGATTGCTTTGGCTATTCTGGGTCTTTTGTGGCTCCATACAAATTTAGAATTATTTGTTCTAGTTCTGTGAAAAGTGCTGTTGGTATTTTAATAGGGATTGCATTAAATCTGTAGATTGCTTTGGGGAATATAGACACATTAACAATATTTGTTCTTGCAATCTGTGAGCATAGAGTATCTTTCTATTTCTTTGTTTGATCTTCAATTACTTTCATCAGTGATTTATAGTTTTCAGAGTACAAGTCTTTCATCTCTTTGGTTAGGTTTATTGCTAGGTATCTTATTATTTTTGGTGCAATTTTAAATGAGACTGTTTTCTTCATTTCTCTTTTGCTGCTTCATTATGGTGTATAGATATATGCAACAGATTTCTGTACATTGATTTTGTATCCTGTGACTTCACTGAATTTGTTTATCAGTTTCAGCAGTTTTTTAGTGGGGTATTTCCAGTTTTCTATATACAGTATCATGTCATTTGTAAATGATGAAAGTTTTAATTCTTCCTTACCAATTTGGCTACCTTTTATTTCCTTTTCTTGTCTGGTTGCTGTGCCTAGGACTTCTAGTACTATGTTGGATAGAAATGGTGAGAGTTGACATCCTTGTGCTGTTCCTGACCTTAGTTTTTCCCACTGAGGATGATGTTAGCTGTAGGCTTTTCATATATGGCCTGTATTATGTTGAGGTATGTTCCCTCTAAACCAACTTTGTTGAGGTTTTTATCATGAATGGTTGTTGTACTTTGTCAAATGCTTTTTCTGCTTCTACTGAAATGATACGGTTCTTATCCTTTCTCTTATTGATGTGATGTATCACATTGATTGATTTGCAAATATTGAACCACATTTACTCTAGGAATAAGTCCCACTTGATCATGGTGAATGGCCTTTTCTTTCTTTCTTTTTTTTTTTTTTTTGAGAGAAAGAGAGAGCAAAAAATCATGAGTGGGGGAGGGAGGGGCAGAAGGAGACGGAGAGAAAGAATCTTAAGCAGGCTCCATGCCCAACACAGAGCCCGATGCGGGGCTTGATCTTACAGCCCTCAGATCTTTACCTGAGCCGAAACCAAGAGTCAGACACTTAACCAACTGAGTCACCCAGGTGCCTCTGGTGAATGACTTTTTAAATTTATTGTTGGATTCAGTTTGTTAGTATTTTGTTGAGGATTTTTGCATCATTTATATCAGAGACATTGGTCTGTAATTCTCTTTTTTTTGGTGGTGTCTTTATCTGGTTTTGGCCTCAGGGTAATGCTGGCTTCATAGAATGTATTTGAAAGTTTTTCTTCCTTTTCTATTTTTTGGAATACTTTGAGAAGAATAGGTATTAACTCTTTAAATATTTGGTAGATTAAGCTGTGAAGACATTTGGCCCCAGACTTTTGTTTGTTGAGAGTTTTTTGATTTCTGATTCAATTTCTTTACTGGCTATCAGTCTGTTCAAATTTTCTATTTCTTCCTATTCAGTTTTGGTAGTTTATATGTTTCTAGGAATTTATCCATTTCCTCTGGGTTGTCCAATTTGTTGGCATATAATTTTTTATAATATTCTTTTATAATTGTATTTCTGTAGTGTTGGTTGTTATTTCTCCACTTATTTGTGATTTTATTTATTTGAGTTTTTTTCTCTTTTTTTCTTGATAAGTCTGGCTAGCGGTTTATCAATTTTACTGATTTTTTTCAAAGAACCATCTCCTGGTTTCATTAATCTGTCCTATTGGTTTTTTTGGAGGGTTTTGTTTTTTGCGGGGGTTTGTTTTTTTTAGTTTCTATATCATTTATTTCTGCTCTCATCTTTATTATTTGCTTCCCTGTGTTGATTTTAGGTTTTGTTTGTTGTTTTTTCTCTAGCTCCTTTAGGTGCAAGGTTAGGTTGTTTATTTGGGATTTTTCTTGCTTCTTGAGGTAGGTCTGTATTGCTATAAACTTCCCTCTTAGAACTGCTTTTGCTGCAGCCCAGTGGTTTCAGACCATTGCGTTTCATATCATTTGTTTCCATGTACTTTTTTATTTCTTCTTTTATTTCTTGGTTGGCCCATTAATTTATTTAGTAGCATGTTATTTAACCTTATGCATTTGTGGGTTTTCCAGATTTTTTTTTATGGTTGACTTCAAGTTTCATAGTGTTGTGGTCAAAAAAAGGTGCATGGTAAGATTTTGAACTCCTTCAAATTGTTGAGGCTTGTTTTGTGGCCTAATATATGATCAATTCTGTAGAATGTTCCATGTGCTCTTGAAAAGAATATGTATTCTACTGTTTTAGAATGGAATGTTCTGAATATATCTGTTAAACACATCTAGTCCAATGTGTTACTCAATACCTTTGTTTCCTTGTTGATATTTTTGTTTAGATGATCTGTCCATGGATGTAAGTAGGGTGTTAAAGTCCACTACTATTATTGTATTATTATCAGTCAGTTCCTTTATGTTTGTTATTAACTGTTTTATGTATTTGGGTGCTCCCATGTTGGGTGCATAAATATTACAATTTTTATATCTTCTTGTTGGATTGTGCCCTTTATTTTTATATGGTGTCCTTCTTTTTCTCTCGTTACAGTCTGTGTTTTAACATCTATTTTGTCTGATATAAATATTGCTACTCTGGCTTTCTTTTGACATTTATTTTCATGATAGATGTTCCTCCATCCCCTCACTTTCAATCTGCGGGTGTCTTTAGGTCTAAAATGTCTCTTGTAGGCAACATGTAGATGGGTCTTGGTTTTTTTATCTATTCTGTCACCCTACGTCTTTTGATTAGAAGCTTTAGTCCATTTACATTCAAAATAATTATTGATAGATATGTATTTATTGCTATTTTATTACTTGTTTTCTTGTTGTTTCTGAAGATTTTCTCTGATCCTTTCTTGTTTTTCTCTCTTTCATGGTTTGCTAGTTTTCTTTGGTGATATGTTTGGATTTCTTTCTCTCTATTCTCTGCATATTTATTTGTGGTTTTTGATTTGTGGTTACCATTAGGTTTGTATTTAACATCTTCTGCATATAGCAGTCTATATTAAATTGATCATCATTTATGTTTGAAGTGATTCTTTACTCCTCTCCGCTCCACGTTTTAGGTATATGGTGTCATATTTTATATCCTTTTATTTTGTGAGTTTTGATTTGTGGTTACCATTAGGTTTGTACATAACATCTTCTTCATATAACAGCCTATATTAAGTTGATGGTCATTTAAGTTTGAACCTATTCTTTACTCCTCTCCTCCCCATATTTTAGGTATGCGGTATCTTATTTTATATCCTTTTATTTTGTGAGTTCCTAAACTGATTTTTTACAGAAATATTCATTTATTTATTTTTTTTTTTCTTTCTTTCTTTCTTTCTTTTTTTTTTTTTTTTTTTTTTTAGAGAGAGAGAGAGGAGAGAGGAACAGAGGGAGAGGGAGAGAGAGAACCTCAAGCAGACTCCCCACTGGAGCCTGACATGGGACTCGATCCCATGACCCATGAGATCACAACCTGAGCTGAAATCATGAGTTAGACACTTACCCAACTGAGCCACCCAGGTGTCCCCAGAAATATTCATTTTACTGCCTTTGTGTTTCCTAACTTGGTACTGTCACTTTGGTCTTTCCTTTCCACTCAAAAGAGTTTTCTGTACTATTTCTTGTGGGGCTGCTTTAGTGGTCATGAACTCCTCTGGTTTTTGTTTGTCTGGGAAGCTCTTTACCTCTCCTTCTATTCTGAATGATAGCCTTGCTGGACCTAGTATTCTTGGCTATAGATTTTTCCCACTCAGCACTTTCAATATATCATGCCACTCTCTTCTGGCTTGGAAAGTTTCTGCTGAAAAATTATCTGATAGCCTTATGAGGTTCCTCTTGTATTTACTGTCTACTTTTGTCTTGGTGCTAATTTTTTTCTTTACTATATTTTGCCAATTTAATTCCAACATGTCTTGGTGTGGATTTGCTTTTGTTCATTTTGTTGGGAGTTCTCTGTGCCTCCTGGATCTGGATATCTGTTTCCTTCTCCAGATTGGGTAAGTTTTCAGCTATTATATCTTCAAATAAATTTTCCGCCCCCTTTCCTCTCTCTTCTTCTTCTGAGATTCCTATAATATAAATATTATTATGTTTGATGGAGTCACTGAGTTTTCTAAGTCTATTCATGTTTTCCATAATTCTTTTTTCTCTCTTTTAATCAGCTTGACTACTTTCCATTACTCTGTCTTCTAGGTCATTAATTTGCTCTGCTTCTTTCAGCCTGCTGTTCATTGCATAAGCATGTTTCTAATCTCATTTATTGCATTCTTCATCTGATTGGTTCATTTTCATTTCTGTGTTAAGTGTCTCACTGGTGTCTTCCACTCTCTCAATTCCAATGAGTAGTTTTATGATCATTGCTTTAAATACTCCATCAGACATGTTACTTATATGTGTTTCAGTTAGATTTCCAGCCGTGGCTTTGTCCTGTTTGTGGAGTTATTCTTAGAATGTATTGTAAGCCCTAAGGGTGACTATGGAAGCAGCTGAAACGTCAGCAGCATTCCTGTTCTTGGGCTATTGAATGTAGTAGCCTGGTATGAACATGATCCCATGATCCCCTGGGGCAGGGCATAAGTTTAGAGCTATGAAAGAATGTAACCCTCAGTCCACCTTCCTGCACCCGGCGATTGCTAGCACAAACATCCTGCTGCTCCCTTATCCCATGACTGCCTCCCTGAGAGCCAGCACGTAGGGGAGGGTGCAAGCCTGCTTTATGGCTTCAGAATAGTTGCCATCCCTTTGTACTCCTTTCCCATGCTTTGATGCATCTGACCTTACTTTTCTGATAAAAAATAAAATAAAAGCTATGTGCAAAATTCAGCTGCTGCTGCTCTCCCTTGCAGAGGCAGTCCTACACGGTCACTCAGATCATTGTCTGAAAACTTTATTTCAGTGTGTGACAACAATGTTTTTTTCATTTGGGACAAATTTCTCTGTCTTTTCATTTTATCTAAGTCTCTGTGTCTGTTTCTATGTGTTAGGAAAGTCAGCTACATATCCTTTTCTTAAGGGTAATGACCTTATGAAGAAGAAGTCCTGTAGTGCCCTATTGTGTAGTGACCTCTGTTCCCCAGGGTCTGGTGCTTTAGAGATTGCCTCCAGTGTGTGCTGCATGCAATCTGCTTGTGTGTCCTGGATGCTTTATCCCAGGCTAGTTGTCTACAGAGCCTCTTTTTGTTGATTGTATGCAGTGTTTGGTCCCTGGCCTGAAAGTGGCAAGTTTTAACTAGGTATGCTCTGGTCAGCTTGTGAAATGTGACCTATCACCATCACGGCTGGAACCAAGGCTCTGCAAAACTCCTGGGTTGGGAGACACTGTGTTGCAGGGGTTTGGACCATTCTTCTGGGGGAGGGGACCCGCTCTGCTGGGACTGAGGCAAGCATGACTAGGAGTGGTGGGGCTTGGTGTAAGCAAGTTAGGTAATGAGTGTCAGCACTGCCCTGGTTCCTGCAGGTGGCTCTGTGTCTAGGCTGAGGGGCAGGGGAGGGAAATGGTACCTGCAAGTTCCTTTGTTCCCAGAGAGGTCTCTCTTTGAATGCTGTCTCTCTGGGAGGCACTGTGAGATAAGCAAATAACTTTCCTACTGCATGCCCCAGGCACTCTTTCCATGCTGTTTCCATGCTCTATGTGTGTGGGATGTTTGCCCTGCATTCTCTCCAAGAACAGCACAGCCCCAATGTCCTCCGTGTTCTATCCAAGCCAAGCATGCTGACCCTTAAAATTCAGGCTTTAAGCCCCACTGGTTACAAGAACTCACAGAATTCAGCCCTTTTGCTTTCCAAGCCAGTTGTTATGGGGTTAGTTTTTTCCATGTGCTCCCCTCTGTGCTAGTCTGTCTCTTGCCCTTCTCCATGACCGTCTTTTCCCCACCTTAGTGGCCAAGATCTCTTTCTTTCCCAAGCTACATCTTTGCACTTCCTACGTCCTTCAGTGTGGCCTTGTCTCTACCTTTAGTTGTAGAATGTGTTCTTCCAGTCTTCAGGTTGATTTCTGGGTCATTTAAGATGATTTGATAGTTATCTAGTATTCATGGGCTGAGGCTAGCCTAGGCTCCTCCTACTCTGTTGCTAACTTCTGCTTGATCATCCCTTTTTGGTAATTATTAATTGCTTTTTTAGAACCTTAAAGGAATATAACCTGAAAACATGGATACAATATAACAAATTATATTAGAAAATCTCAATGTATATTAAACCATGGAACTCTAAATTTACAAAAAGCTGAGTAAATATTACTTCATTCAAATATTAAGTTATAAAGAGATAAGAATACAGAGTTATTTAAAATGAAGTGTTTATAACCAGAGTTATTATCCATTAACATGTGGGTAGTATATTATATATTGAAGAGCTCACAATATCTGTGATTTTCATTGGAATGGAGCCAGACTAAAATATTTTTTAAATACAGCAAAACATTTTCTGTTTCAGTTCCTACTACAGCACAAAAATTATCTGAAAATTAGAACATGCTATGTTGGCATTATATGCAGGAAATTGGGAAGGGCTTTTCTGGGTGGTTCTTTTTTGGAGTCAGTTCTGTAGTTTGTCAGTCAGTAGTATGCTGTAAAGTTCAATGTAGTTGAATAAATGATGAGAGTCCATTTAGAAGAAGGCCCTAAAGGACAAGAGGACTTCATTAGAAGTCATCTGCTGCAATGCCCCATCCTTAATCAGTATATAGTCATGGTGCACCAGGTAAAATTGGAAATAAAGACTTCCACTTTTGCACAATTTTTTAAATTTGTTATTTTCTGAATCCAAATATGTTTTCCACTATCAATAGAAAGATGGCTTGGCCTCATCTCTTTGGCTAAAATTCCTTTTTTGTGTGTTTGCGTGTGGGAGAGGGAATAGAAAGGTAATTAGAATGTTGTTCTTGAAAGGACTCTCATAGGCTCATTTCAGTGTGAACATTTAGAGACCCCCCTATAAATTCTTGTAAGAAAATTTGGAGATAATCTTAATCTCATTTGGATCTGAGGTATTTTGCCACCAGAAGGCTTCCCAACAACCAATCTCTAACACAAGAGCTGGTGATGGCATAATATGTTATAAATTATCTGGCAAATTTCACTTTGTCTAGAAGACTGTCCAGTCAGTTCAGATAAAGACAAATTTAATTATTTCACCGAAAGACTTTTGGCAAAATTACAATTTCTGAATTTCATTTTAAGCAGTTCCAAATCCTTAAATTTATATCATCCAGTGTTTTTCTTTTGTGTTAATTTGTTTTTGCAACAATGTATTTGCTATAGTCAAAGGATAATTATTAGTCAAATATGCAAATGTGTTTATGGATTTCAGTATAATGCAAATGAAGCATAAAGAAGAGTTTTGCAAATTGCACAACTAATTCAGTGCAATACCATATACTTAATTAGTCAATGTAGATAGTTCTGAATAAAGCAATAGCTAAATCTCCCTTTGGAAAAACTATGTGGTCAGTTAGATTATCCTTATACTGACCAAAGTATTCTTTGTTTCACACTTTCATTGTCTCTGATTATGATTTTTAAAAATTATATTTTGACCTATTTTCAGCACATTCATATACCTTTGCCTATTTAAGTGTGTTTAAAGCATACAATGCTAAAAAATAAATAAAAAAAAATAAAAAAAAGCATACAATGCTGCATAATAGCTTAGTAAGAAAAATAAATTATAAAATCTGCTTATTGTTTAGCAACAAAAAAATGCAGCATTGCTGTTGATGGTCATCATTGTGATTTTTCTCCATCTTTTTCTCTGAAACTATTTTAAGAAAAATATTATCAGTTTATTTATTTATTTTTTATTTTTTTTAAATATTACCAGTTTAAATATGAAAAATATTCTTTATTTTATAAACTTATTTAGTTTATAGTACTTGTCTTTGTAACGTTATTTCATTAGTAGCAGAGGATTAAAATAAAGACCTTTGTACATATAATATATAAGTACATGTATGAATAGACATACATACTTATGCATGTATATGTGTATATACATATATACACACGCATAGTAAGTCCCTAACATTCAAAAAAATTTCTAGAGATGATTGGTAAATCCACTGCTATTATTTAAAATATATATTCACATAAGAAAAATATTATCTGAGACCAGACCTCAAAAGAATAATTCATCCTTAACTAATATATAGTTCAAATGATATCATTTCAAAGCACTAAGTGATCAGTCAGCCATTGCTATTACTGTTCAACTGTACCTTGATATACAACTTGAAAAATGAGGAATAAATCTCCCTTCCTCAACTGGAGGAGATAGTGACAAGCAGGTTGACTTCAGAGCTCTGGCAGCAGTAGCAAAAATACTGTTTCAAGCACTCATGTAACAAGGAATTCAAGAACAGGAACTCTGGTAACAATATGGTCAACTTCTAGACAAGAATGCTGCATTAAATTTGCCAATATTTTAGACTGGAGAACATGTGGGTAGAAAGGGGGAAGGTAATAATATAAATGAATATATATATAGGTATTCATGTTTGCAGACAACTACATCATTATAGACATAGCACACAAGAAAACTCCAGCTGTGTTTTATTTAAGAACAGAGAAGTATTGCCCAATATTTCAGCTATTGGTATCAAAATGACAAAGTGAAAATCATGGCTCCACAGCGTACTAGCTCAGTGACCTTGGGCAAGTTAAGTGAACTCTAGGCTTTGTGGTCCTCTTCTGTAAACTGAGGGTAAACATAATTTTATTTCAGAGATTGGAGTGAGGATAATAATAAGATAACCTATCATATTTGCCTAAACTAATAATGTCTGACACATGGTAAAATCCCAGTGAATATTAACCCTATACTGGTTATTGATTGACACAGAATGAACTGCCGCAGACATTTGTTGCTTCAAACAAGCAACATTTACTGAGCTCACAATTCCGTGAGTTGACAAATGGGGTCTGGGCTTACCTGGATAGTTTATCTGCTTCTCCACTGGGCTCATTCATGCATCTACAGGTTACTCTCAGGCTTGGTTGGCTGTCTCTTGAAATCTAGCAAACTAACTGGCTTGATGACAGGTGACTTGGCTTGTAACTTCGGCTTGGCAGTTCAGGGTTCCAAGAGAGCAAGAGTGAAAGCTGCAAGGCTTCTGGAGCCTAGTGTCAATTGGCACAGTGTCCCAGTTGCGATCATAGGTCAAAGCATATCACAAAGCCAGCCCAGATTCCAACAGTGGAGAAATCAACTCTATCAACTGATGTAGAGTTGCAAAATCTTGTGCTAATTTTGCAGTTTTTCCACATCTAGAATTAATATTCTCTGTAAGGTACAGGGTTGGTTTTTTTTTTATTATTTAATAGGTAAATAAATAATGAATTGATATATTTACTCCGAATTTACATATGCTTATGCATAAAATTTAGATATGAAAACATGAACACTCTTTGTCCATTAAACATAATAAACTCATAACATTATGGAACACCTGAACCGGACGGAAGTGACTTTTGAAATAGATACTTCGATTACATTTTTCAGTACACCACTAAAGAATTTCTATTGAAATTGAATAGGGCTGACCTTTGAACCATGCAGGGGCCGGGGGCACCGGCCCCTCATGTAGTGATGAAAATCTACAAATAATTTTTGACTCCTCCCAAAATTTTACTACTAATAGCCTACTTTTGACCTTCAGAAGCCTTACTGATAACATAAACTCTAGTTTAACCCATATTTTATATGTCATATATATTATACACTGTATTGTTAAAGTGAGCTAAAGAAAATGTTATTAAGAAAATCATGAGGAAGAGAAAATATATTTACAGTACTGTACTGTATTTTTTTAAAAGATTTTATTTATTTCAGAAAGAGAGGGAGTGTGCATGCACACAAAGGGAGAGAGAGAGGGAGAAGTAGACTCCCCACTGAGCAGAGAGCCCCTGAGACGCTCCATCCCAGGACTGTGAGATCATGACCTGAGCCGAAGACAGATGCTTAACTGACTGGGCTACCCAGGTGCCCCAGTACTGTACTGTATTTATTAAAAAAAGAACCAATGTATAAGTGGACCTGCCCAGTTTAAGCCTGCATTAAGGGTCAACTGTGTCTCATTAACGGTAATAAAAGTGACTTAGTTGATCCAGGATGAAAAACACCGGGTCTCTTAAAACTTGTGTGGTGTTCTTTATACCTTAGTGAAGTCATTTTGAACCTGGGTGTTTAGTAATTTCAAATTCTGCAAAAACAACACACTAGTGAGATGAATTAACCCATAAGTTAGTGATAGTTTATTTCTATTGTAGAAAAATATATTAATTTAAGTTCAGTATTTATTCTCTGACTCTCCACATTACCCATCAATTACTTAATTTATATGGAAACTAAACAAACATTAATTTTTCAAAGGGATATTATATGTCTTTGTAAAAGATTTAAAATAAAAATGTAGAGTGTGATTTAATAGGGAAATAACTGTCTTTTTAGAAAAACTGAAAATGAACTCACAGTCACTATACAAGCAACATCAAAATACCACAAGATGATGGATAAAGATGACATTTACAAGGTTTGGTAATGTGGAATAGTCAAGTTTACAGGAAATGAATCTAATATTGGAGACATATCATTTTTCACAGGAGCTGAATCATAATTCAACCATCTTCCCCTGACAAGGTCAAAATTTACCACTATGCAACCCAGATGCCGTGGCCGGAGTGAGTTTCATCACATCCTAAGTCAGCGTCTGTATAATTTCACATATAGAATCAAATTCTGTGGAAAGCATCTGCCCCTAATCTCTTAAAAAAGAAAACAAGAAAAACCTTGGAAACTTTATGTTCAACTATTACAGAAAAAAATAAAACTGTGGTTTGATATGTAATTAATCAGAATGATCAGCAGCTGGGTTTCATCTATATTGCTGGGAATTACACCACCAAACAAAGCCAGCTGTTTCTTTTCAGCGTATCAACTCCATTGCTGTCTCAAGAGCTACTCTGATTAAGCCTAACGTGATGTGATCACTTTCATCACTTTGCAGCTGCTCTTACAGTGTTTAGATCTAAAAATCAGCATATGCTGTATATCCGAAACCTAAGTAAACTAAATCCGCATCTGTGTTATTTAAATGGTTCCAAGATTAATTGGCATGCTTTTACCAATATGGTAGGTATTTTTCTTTTTCCTCCAGTTACTGTATGCTCTCTAATTAAGTAGATGTAGTTTGCTTAGGACTTAGGTTCATTCTTTTTTTTTTAAATTTTTT